>NC_064860.1:69279427-69579427 GCF_024139225.1 Suncus etruscus
CACTGCTCTGGCCACTATATGGAGCATCTTAAGGATATATAATTAGTAAGTTATAATAATCACTCTCAATAAGGCTGTATAATCACTCTATTTCAAGTTCAAGCACGCTGATAAATTTCTTTTTTCATGTAAGACAATATGCTCACAGATTTCTGGCACTAATATGTGAATTTTGGCAGAACAGTGGTGGTTTTATATGTCCAACTCCTTCAAATGGTGAACTTTTAATTAAAAAGTACACTCCAAATGAAGAAAAAGTTATAAGGATTATTACTCTATAGTCTATTGCACTGAAATGATAGATTAAAATAGCTGAATTTGGAATAGCTTCTAAAACAGTGAAATCACAAGTGAGGGTCCAATATGTTAAGTTCTGCATTTATCAGGTACTTTCCCATGTATTACCTCTAAGATGCTCTAGTGATCTAGTAGTGTGACTCAGTATAAGATCACAGCCTGTAGAAATAGAACACCTGAAGTTAGTTTACCAACACACACACACACATACACACACAAATAAATAAATAAGTAAAAAGGAAAATACAAGTCAACATAAAAATAATGAATATATTATAATAGTGCATATTTCTTTATTACTGATATTCATTGAAAGTTTTTATTATAATGACTACTAAGATGCATATTGTTTTGTTGTGAATTAAGTTTGCAAATGTTTTAAAGAGAGTTTCTAGTCCAAAGCTACACATGTGGCTCAGGTGCTTTGAAATGCTCTGCTGTTAGTTTAATTATAATCATGATTCTGGAACTGTACCTATTTTTTTTAAACCAAAGACTGCATGCCCACTCAAATATAAGAAATAATAAATTATTGGAGTCTCCTTAAATGTAGGGCAAATATTAGGTACATTTTAGTTTTTATTATTTCAAAAGTAAATAACAAAGAAAGTGTAAGTAAATTTTTGTCAAATTTAAAATAAAATTGATATGAACCATTTACATAAACACATGTCTATTTTAGACAGTGACACATATCTAACTAAATATAAATATAAATAATACATATCTGTTTTTCAAACAATTTCTTGAATAAATTTTATTCTCTGTTTTTTGAACTTGTAAATATAAAAGCAAAAATATTTTAAATAGATGTTAGACAACTGAATAAAATATAGAAATGATCTAGAGAGCTCTTTGGCTATTTGAAAATGTTGAAATTAGCAAACCATTTTTGTAAATATATACCATTGTCCTCTTTAATTATATTTTCTCAATAACCATATTTTTATGTTAGTGTATTTTTTATTTCAGACCCAAACTTTTTTTCTTAATTACCATATTTCTTTGAGTTCATTACGCCTCCTCCTCCTCCTCCTCCTCCTCCTCCTCCTCATGTCTATAAAGTCATTATCTGAGATGTTATAGAGTTTGTTGCTATTGGAATAGCATTTGACCTACTGTAGTCATTATACAATCATTAAACTTGGTGGCTTTCATGCTGTTTACATATTATGTCTGCTATGCATTGAACTTAGACTTTTTTAATTTCCACCCATAGGCTATCTAAAGTTTTTAGAACTTAGGAACAGGAAGAGTTGCCATAGGATTGTGAACTACTACCAGAGACATTGACGTAGTATTTTGAGGTTGGAAGCTCTATGTTAATAGCCATGGAAACCAGAGATAGGGCCCCATCAAATAATATATATATATATCATTTATATATGTATATATGTCCATATATATTTATATATAATATATATTAATTTGAAAGAACAAATGTATACCGATGTTCATCTTCACACTTGGTGCATTAAATAAGAATACAAATTCAAATGCATGAATAGATCAAGTAAATATAATATACACACAGTGGAATACTATGCAGCTCAAAGAAAGAGCAACATTAATGCAACTAGAGGGTATCATGCTGAGTGAATTTAGTCAAAAGGAAAGGAACATATATAGAATGATCTTTCACCTATGAGGAACTTTAATATATCAAGGTAGCAGTAAAAAAACAAAGAACACAGTGGGATAACTCATTCACACAATTCTGTTGAGTGTGGATTGAAAGGGTCATTGGGGACTGAGCATGCAACACCAGTGATGGATGTAGTGTTGGAATTATATTCATGAGAAACCATCAGCAGCAATATATCTAAATCACAGGGCATCAACCAATAAAAAAGTTATATATATATATATAAACACTACATAAATATATTTTAATTTTTTCCAATGTTATTTAAATAAAACATATTTTATATATCAGCTAAGAAAATATTAAAATTGTTATATTACCTCCAATGCATTTTTTCTTTATATTAGATTTCTGTTATAGTTTATATATGTTTGTTTTTCTCTGAAGAATATATTTTAAACATTTCTTACATAGTAGGTCTACTATCAACAAATAACAAATCTTTTTGTTTCAGGAAGTCCTCATTTTTCTACACTTTTAGAAGTTCATTTTGCAAACCTGTTTATGTTTGGGGTTGCGAATTAAATTTGGATCATGAGAATTTTATTGTAATTTAGACAGACAATATAAAACAAATGTCTGCAAGTACTGTATAAGTAATCTCAGTAGAAATATTGATTT
Organism: Suncus etruscus; assembly: GCF_024139225.1. NCBI lineage: Eukaryota > Metazoa > Chordata > Mammalia > Eulipotyphla > Soricidae > Suncus > Suncus etruscus. Next base: position 69,281,991 of record NC_064860.1, read on the forward strand.
CTACTTCTCACATTTAACTTTGTTGCATATATCATGGAGAGAATAAAGGATGTCTCACAGCATCGCCTTTATAATTTTTGGGAAAATGCTTTTTAATAAATATCTAATTAACTGCTGTTAGATACTTTTTTTCTGATGAATTAGGTTTTCTGATTTTTTTTTTAACTTTAGAACATGTCTGGCAGTGCGACAGTGGTGATTGGGTAGTAGAATGGTATTTACCTTGAGGTGCTGCTGGAAATTAAATGTAGGGCCTTGTGCATATTAAGCATCTCTTCTCAATAGGAAAAAAAAGGAGAAAAAAATTCCAGTGACTGTCCCAACATAAACCAGTGCTAGAACGGCCCGCCCTCCTCCCAAAGCGCATTCCCATTAGTGTAGGGAGAGGTAGGGGGGAAGCCTGAGGACCACTAAGAGTTCACCTGAACCCATTTCTGGCCATCGGAGCTGTCACCCAGGGAAGGCCTGGAGTCAGGGGAAAAAGACAAGGACAGCTGGGGGCCTGCCAAGCCTCCCAGCACTCCTCAGGCCAGGGAGAAGGGCTCCTGTATGGGGCGTCCCCAAACCCCATACCTGGCAAGAGCTGGTCTCCAGAATCAAGGAGGAAACTGGAAACCAGATGTCTGCCTGACCTCCTCCCCATGCACCTCCGCCCTGGAGGTATTCTGACCTTGATACTGCCCTACAAATATCATTTCTCATATTTTACTGCCTCAGTCCCAACCCTTATTTCCCCCCATCTTGCTATGTAGGTCCGGCTCATGACATGAAGCTCACCACATAGAGTGATAAGTGCACTTAGAGAAATAACTACACTGAAAACTATCATAACAATTTGAATGAATGAGGGAAAAAGAAAGCCTGTCTCGAGTACAGGTGTGGGTGGGGTGGGGAGTAGGTAGATCCAGGAAATTGGTGGTGGGAATCCTGCACTGGTGAAGGGGGGTGTCTTTACATGACTGTAATCATACAACTACAATTATATTTGAAATCATGGTGTTTAAATAAAGATAATTTATAAAAAAAAAAAAAGCATCTCTTCTCCCATATGTATTATCTCCCAGGCTCACTTCTAAGTGATTTTTAAAGCACATATCAAGTATTTTTCCTTTATTTTTAGCGTCTTTTCAAGTATCCAAATGTGCTTCTTACTTCTGCATCTTTACAATACGCATCACAGAAGTCTGTCAAATGCTGAACTATAATTCATGCTTTATTTAAAATTATTAATAGAGAAAAACTATCTGTGTAGTTTCATCCATAAGTTATTGGTGATTTTATGTGACTTACAATGAAACTGACTGATTTTGTACATGTTCTTCAACTTAAAACAGCTTATAACTGCTCTATGAACTGGTGAATCTAGATGTCACAGAGGTATATTGTTACTTGCTTAATTTATACATGTAAAGATTCGGTTTGAGTTTTGAAGTATAAATTACTTGTAAATAACAGTTTGATTTGCATCTTTTGATCTTTCTGTTATTTCCAGCTTCAGATAACTTATTTTAGTTGTAAATTAAGTAAATTCTGTAATGATTTTAAGGACATTTTTATTAGGTAAGTAAAATTTCTTCAATTAATATTATAAAAGAAACATTAAAATCCACTCTGAGGGTTGTTTCAATTTACATTTTTTAAAAATACAATAATAAAAATTTGGTTTTCTTTGAGTATTCTGAAAAAACAATCAGGCTAATCATGTTTCAGAGAATAAAGAACATAAAATTTCAATAGTCTATTTTTCTATTCTTAAAATATAAAATTTTGGGATGTGTGGAGTCAGAAGTTTATTTTTCTGCTTTATATAAGAACACTTGAACATTATTTTCAGTATTTTTAATCATTTGTTAAACACTTATGGTACATGTCATAATTTTTGGAAAACTTGCTTACTTGAAATTAAAAAACCAAAGTAACTAATAAACAAAATATCATTTAAACACATGCACATAAATATTATTTTAGAGTATTAAATTTGAGAAGTATTTTTCATATTAAGAACACTATCTTTATTCAAGTGAATAAATTCAGTGGCAATATAAAATATAGATCATACATTTTCATTTTGAATAACATCTTCTTTCTGTCTTCATTATTAACTTCCAAGTTAACTTATTTAAGCTTTTTTCCCTTATCTGTAATTGGTTGTAGTTTTTAAGGTAATACTCCTAAGTATATAAAATATTTTTTGTGAGATTTACTTTCTATTGTTTCTGAAATAGTTTGTGATTTAGTGTCTAGAACTAATTTAAGAAGTTTACATTATTATTGCTTTAAAAATTACCTTGTTCTGATATATTTTCTGCTGATATTCCCATATCATATTTTTATATCTTTTATTGCTTCCCTACAATTTTTTAGATAGGTGTTCCATTTATTACAATCTCTGTTCTTTTAGCCTTTTGATTTCAAGCCAAGTTATATTGTTATCCACAAACTCAGGCTTTTTTTGGGGTTTCTTTTTTTTTTTTTTTGGTCATTTCTAATCTACTAACCCAGGAAAAGATTTTATTTATATCTGTTACAGTGTTTTTATCTATATCATTTGTTTTCATTTCTAATTTGGAATTTTTATTTTTCTACTTCTTGTCCCCCTTGTCTATCTTTGCATTGTTTATGTTATTGATATTAGCCTTAGTATACTATGCATAATTAAATGTTTGTTATTTGTATTATGCTTATTTCAGTATTAATTCTTCTCATTATGGTCAACAGCTATATGATACTTCACCACTACTAAAGTGCCTAAGACCTACACCAGTGTTTTTTGTTTTTTTTTTTTTGAACCTTCTACTCCACCTTTTCATTCAATCTTATCCTCTCCCCCACTGGTTGGCAATTTCAACTCTGCAATGAAAGTATTTGTTGTCCAACAACACTGTCTATTCTTTGTTTTGTTTAACTATATACTGTATACCACAAGTAAGTAAGATCATGTAGTATTTGTGCTCATCTCATTAAGCATGATGCCTTCTGGTTCCATTCAAGTTGTAGCAAACTATAAGATTAAAACCTATTAAATAGATGAGAATCTGTATAGCACAGTGAAGAAAATAGGCCAAACTCTTCAAGATATAAAAATCAGTGGTGTTTGTATGGGACTGGAGTGGTGGTGCAAGCAGTAAGGTTTCTGCCTTGCCCACGCTTGCCTAGAATGGACCGCGGTTCAATCCCCTGGTGTCCACATGGTCCCCTGAGCCAGGAGCGAGTGCATAGCCAGGAAGTAACCCCTGAGCATCACCAAGTGTGGCCCCCAAACCAAAAAAAAATCAGTGGTGTTTTCTTATTTGACTCTATATGAAACGACAATATAACACAGTTTGTTTAAATGTCAAGATCTCCCTTACATGTTTAATGCTAGTTATTTGTCTTCAAATTTCTTTTGTTTATATATTTGGGTTTTTTGTGTATATTTTAATGATGTTCTTTTGGGGAAATAAAAGGGTACAACCAGCAGAGCTCAGGGTTTTCTTCTGTTTCTGCATTCAGTGCTCATTCCTGGAACAGCAGAGGGTACATACTGGGTGATAGGAAAATATTTGCAGTATGCAAGACAGTCACCCTACTTACTATACATACTATCATTCCAACTCTTTAAATTCTTTTGAGAGGCAAGCATTGATGTCCTAAGACAATATCTCATAGAAATTATACTAGTAGGTTTATGTCCTGCTTAGTTATTATTTTGCATTCATTTGTCATTCTTTACAATTTGAGTATAAGTATATGGGTTTTCACTGTCACCTCAGTGGCTTTAAAAATTTTAGAAGTGAATTTTGCTCTGATGTCATTTTTGATTTTTACTTATTAGATAGAAAAGAAGTTGCACATCTATAAAATAAGACCAGAAACCAGAACCTCTCATTTCTGATATTTAACTTGTTCACAAAATATATAAACATTTATATGTAATGATTAATAAATACAATCATTTCAACTGAGTAAAGTTTGGTGCCAGGAGATTATGAAAATGTAGATGAAGTATATTTTTTCTTTACAACCAAGTATAATCGACAATTCCATGAGCTACTATTTCCAAGTAACATTATTTGAGCACAAATATTAAAATTATCCTCAAAAATGAATAGTAATAATGAAAATTACTGATTACTGTATGTTATCTATGCTCAAATAGAAACAATAATTTACATATTTTATCTTCAATTCTTAAAACATTCTTGATAATTAAATATACTATATATATTATATATACATATAATATGTATATATATTGGTTTTTGGGCCACACCAGTTTGACGCTCAGGGGTTACTCCTGGCTAAGCACTCAGAAATCGCCCCTGGCTTGGGGCAACCATATGGGACGCCGGGGGATCGAACGGCGATCCGTCCTACGCTAGCGCTTCCAAGGCAGACACCTTACCTCTAGTGCCACCTTCCCGGCCCCAATATAATACATTTTATTATAAAAGCTGACAATCAAATATATATATTTATGTGATAATTCTTTTTCAATAGTAATTATTCCATGTCGATTACTATGTATCACTGAACAAAGCTAAATTTGAGCATGTCTAGGTGAAAAGTCTAACAAAATATAATAAAAAAGAATTATGACAAATTTATTGGATTATAGTTTTTGTGTAATACACTGATGACATTCCTTTTAGTGCACTGCATCTGATGAATTTATGGAGATATTCTAAATCTTGATGAAAATTCATAATGAAGTGGCACAAAATCTTAAAATTAACTTCTATATTTGTTTAATTATTAACATATATTTTGTTTAAAAAATAGTTATATAAAATTTAGGAATAACATTCAAATGTATTATCTATATGCCTACACAAAACCTGAATATGTCATTTAAATCCATCCATACATTTTACATATGTAGACACTCATAATAATATACTAAGTTCCAAAAATATGTAAAATGAACATTTCAAATGCAAATATATAATAACTATGTCTACTAAGCTTATAATGAACTCCATTATCTGAAGTAGCATTTTCTTATGAAATACAGCTTTATTTGCTTGCTTATTTCTAGTCATTAATATAAAGATCACATTAAGGTTAATGGATAAAACACATAATATTTATTAATCCATTCCTAACAGGTCAATATTGACCAAAGATTAAATCCATGTTTTTTCACATTCATAACAAAGACTTGTGCAATAGACACTGAAAAATTGTTGAGAAATGAAAGGATATGTATTTCAGATACTGTCAACAGCTGTACTTCATTGGAACCTAACCCTCTTCATTTTGGAAAATACATAATGTGAACAGATGTAATTTGACCTTAGTCCATTTCAAATATCAAATAGTACCGCTTTAGTCACCAGATTTTCAAAATCTAATTTATTTTTGTTAGAATTCTTCTGGCATGCATATTATGTTCTTCTGCTGCAATACCTTTCTCAACATTTTTTTAAAAATGTGCAATTAAAATGTATGTTATATATAAAATAGCTAAACAAAAGTATAAACAATACATTGGAAAATAAGCTAAATCTATCAAATACAATTAAATTAGAGCTTTTAATATGGTAACTGGGGCAAAAAAAATAGTTATGGCTCTTGCACATGGCCATTAATAGTTCTAACACTGGCACTCTCCTCTCAGGAATGATCCCTTAACAGAGAGCCTAGAGAAAACTCTGAAAACCATCAATTGTTGCCCAGGAACCTCTCTCCATGAAATAAAAAGAAAAGAAAAGAAAAGAAAACAAAAGAAAACAAAAGAAAACAAAAGAAAAGAAAAGAAAAGAAAAAGGGAAGGGAAGGGAAGGGAAAGGGAAAGGGAAAGGAAAAGGAAAGGGAAGGAAAAGGAAAGGGAAAGGGAAAGGGAAGGGAAAAGAAAGGGAAAAGAAGAGAAAGGGGAAAAGACAGGAAAGAGAAAGATTGGAAAAGAGAGGAAAAGAAAGAGAAGAAAAAAGAAAGAAGCAAAAAAGTAAGGAAGAGAAAGAAAAGAAGGAAAGAAAGAAAGAAAGAAACAGAGAAAGAAAAAGGAAAGAAGAAAGAAAGAAAGAAAGAAAGAAAGAAAGGAAGGAAGGAAGGAAGGAAGGAAGGAAGGAAGAAAGGAAAGAAAGAAGAAAGAAAGAAAGAAATAAAAAGAAAGAGATAGAAAGGAAGAGAGAAAGAGAGAAAGAGAAAGAGAGAAAGAGTGGTGGTAGAGGGTAGAGCAGTGGCACCAATGGTAAGGTATCTGCCTTGCCTGTGCAAGCCGAGGATGGAGTGCGGTTTGATCCCCCAGCATCTCATATGGTGCACCAAGCCAAGAGCAATTTCTGAGCACATAGCCAGGAGTAATCCCTGAGCGTCACCAGGTGTGACCGAAAGAAAGAAAGAAAGAAAGAAAGAAAGAAAGAAAGAAAGAAAGAAAGGAAGGAAGGAAGGAAGGAAGGAAGGAAGGAAGGAAGGAAGGAAGGAAGGAAGGAAGGAAGGAAGGAAGGAAGGAAGGAAGGAAGGAAGGATGGTAGGATGGATGGAAGGAAGGAAGGAAGAAAGAAAGAAAGAAAGAAAGAAAGAAAGAAATAAAGAAAGAAAGAAGAAAGAAAGAAAGAAAGAAAGAAAGAAAGAAAGAAAGAAAAAAGAGATAGAAGAGAAAAAAGAAACAAAGAGAAAGGAGAGAGAAAGAAAGGGAGAGATAAAAGCAAAATAAATAAAATAATAACTAGTATGTGTAAGTTACTAGAGGAAATTAATTTACTTAGGGAAATGTATAAAAAGCATTTCTCATAAATGTGCAAGTTTATATTTAGAAACTCATTTGAGTAAAAGCATTATATTTACATAACTAATACCTCAGCACTACAATTTGCATACTATTTGCTCTATTTTATTATGCTTTCTACTGAGTTCTGGACACCAATCAGCGAAGTGGAGAATAAAATTATAGGAAGAAACTTTTAAAACAATAACTTGGTGGCTTTAGCATTACCAAATTATTTATTTTTAGTGTTGAGTATATGAGTTTGTTTGCAAGTGTTTTGAGCCTTTTTGAGAAAAATATTGATGATTGTATTATTTAAAGTAAGGCGTATTTCATTCAAATTTAGCATTGAGGAAATAAATACATTTATTTATGAAACAAATTCTAGTGAAGAAAACTGTTCTTAAAAGAATTAGGGGAACTAAGATTTCTAAATATTGTTCAGAAGGCTCAGTCTCCTCTCTGTATACTCAGTCTTCTGAGCCAGAGTTACAATGTAAGGATCCAAATATTTGCTGCTTAATAAGGATTTTCTGGGCTACCTAGGGCAGTATTTAGGGTTCTCAGGGTTCGCTTAGTGATGCTTAATCCTCTACTACCTCTCTGGTCTCAGACAATTTTTTTTTGATGTTTAGATATGTAGTGTACTATATTTTTTTTCTCTTAAAGCTCCTTACTATTGAGGAGTATATATGTTCACATTATAATCTTAGGGTTCAAAAATATGAAGATACATTTATTATTAATACATAAATGATAACACAAATTATTTATATATCAGTGATTAAGATCTTGCCCTTTTGAATAAAACATATAGATTAAAATATTAGTTTTCAAATTTGTTTGAAATTTGTGAATTTGCTTTTTTCTTTTGTAAAATATCAGTGCTTATAAATAAATGACTTAATTTCTTTTCATTTTTACTTTTAATGTGAATTTTATTGTAATATTTTTAATCCTCTTAGTATTATATATATGTAACCAATTAAGTTCTTTGTATTCACTTTTCACATCATACTTGAACACTGTATATCAAATTTGCTATACGTATAGATGAAAATCAGCATTAGTGAAAAAGCTACAAATCCAAAATAATGAAGATACAATTTTTGTAAATGCTAGATTCTGTTAATTAATTTCAATTTCTTGAAAATTTCATGTCCCTTAAAAATGCTGTATGGTATTTTTGATGCTCCTTATTATACTATTGATAATTCTTGGAATAGTATTAATCAAAATTAATTATTTCTTGGGAACTCCTTAAAATTTTCTATTACATATTTGAAAGCAGAATGACCTAGATTTTTTTCTTATTTCTTTTTTTAAAGTGAGTTTCTTTTAAAACTTTTTATAGTATCAGCTGTATTTGCCAAAACATTAGTAATATTTCTAATACACAGTAACACATGCCTGTTAAGAAAGGCATATTTTATCACTAAAATGTAAAGGTGTGACATGTGTGCAAGTTTACTAGTTAAAAGTTATTTGATTTATTTTACTTTATTTGAAGCATGACGATTTAAAAACTATTAATGACAGGGTTCATGTATACAACATTTCAACACCACATACAGACTTTCCCTTCCCTGAGAGTCTGCTGGTCTCTAATGTCTCAGGGTTTTCTCCCAACCATCCACATCCCCACTCTTCATAAGCTAATTCTCATAATTTTATTGTGTTTGACTATTTGTTTTTACCATATTAATTATGCTTCATTAGCTCACACAAGTTATCAAATTCATTCTTAATCTTCCCCTTTTAATATGTTATCCTTGTCCTGGATTGAAATACAAAAGTTATGTTAGGTATTATATATAATATATATACAAAATATAAAATATATATTTCTTGAATATAGGAGCTGTGAAGATAACACAAGGGGTAAGGATACTGTGATAAATTCATACTCAGTTTCTTCATTACACATCCCCCCAATCATCAAGCATCACTGGGTTGATCCTGGTGGTATCCATTATTTCAGAGTTCAAGCACTCTACCAATTCAGAGTTCAATCAGTGACACTCTAGTTCACTCTAGTTCAAAGTGACCTTCTACCCCTAAATATTTTTGAAAGACCAGACCCTCAAAACCTATTTATGAGATTCAAGATAAAACCATCTTTACTGACTCAATATCACTGGCTAAGCAGACAGATATATAAACAAATGGATCACATTAAATTAAAAAGCTTCTATATTACCAAAGAAATGATGATCATAGTAAAAATGCACACCACAGACAGGAAGAGAAAAGTTTCACATCAGTCATTTGAGAAAGTTGATATCCAAGATATATAAAACACTTGTAAAACTTAACAACAAAAATTAAACAGCCTCATCAAATTTGGAAAGAAAAAACGAACAGACATTTCCTCAAAGAAGATGTACAGATGGCCAACAGATATACCAAAAAGAGCTCTGCATCCCTTATCATGAATAGAATGCAAATGAAAACAACAGTGAGAAATCATTCCTCACCAGTAATATTTGCAAGTGTAAATGACAACAATAACAATCAGTGCAGAAATAGATGTCTGGGGAAAGGACTCCTTAAACACTGCTGCCTGGAATATCATCTAGGTCAACTGCTTTGGAAAACAATATGGTTACTTCTCAAACAAAAACAAAACAAAACAAAAAAACCCGGAAAATTGAACATCTATATAACCTAATAATTTCCCTTAGTTGCATCTACCCAAGGGCCACAAAACTTTATTCAAAAAAAGTAATATACACTTTTATGATCATGACAGCACTGTTCTCAATAATCAAAGTATGTAAACAATCCAAATGTTCAACAGAAGATGATAGAATAAAAAAAACTGAGGTATAATATGCAATGCTAATGACTATACGAAAAGAAAAATCATGCAGTTTTTTCTTTCATTTTTATGGTATTTTTATTTTCTTTCTTTACTAATAATTTTTATTTTGACCAAAGTGGATTAAAAATCATTCACAGTGGTATTTTAATCTTACTTAGTATAAAATATCCTCTCAGCTTCTCTATCCACAGGGATTCTTGGATATGAAGGTTGGACACCATAATTTGATACCGTGGTGCTCAGTCATACTAGATACCATATTCAGTTTGCATTATAAAAATGTCTGGATAAAGCACTCCAATATACTCTCTTTCTCTGGTATATGTCTTCTATTTGGACCCAAAGCTTATGATCATTCAAACTACTGAAGCAGCCAATTGTGAATCACAGACTTATATTACAGGACCTACTCTTCTAACACGTTCAGGCAAATTAACATTTCCTCTCTCTTCTCCCTACGTCTTTCTTCGCCACCTTTTGTCAAATAAAACCCACACTGATAGTTTTTCTTTAGGAAAGGAACGTTGATACATAGAATCATGCAGTTTTTTTGCTCCATGGATGGACTAAAGACTATCATATTAGATCAAGTCAGTAGAAAGAAGAATAGCAGATATAGAATTTCTTTCACCTGGTGAGTAATGAGAGAAGAGAGAACGCCTTTCTCCATCCTCAAGGACCCTGTACCTGAACTCAGCAGACACAAAGAAGACTTAGACCTACATCTTCTTCCTCAGCCCTATGGCAGCTGACAACTCTGAGACACTGAACGTGACGGGGAGTGGAATTGCTGAAATTGCTAAGCATTCACAGCAGGACCAGGATGAAGCAGCCTTTTCCCAAAAGCCATCAGGCCTGAATCTTCAACCTTGGACCGAGGATGAGATTAGGCACTTCATTCAGGAGTGGGAACTTCTGGGCCACCAGCAAGGGAGGAAGAATCACAAAATCGCCAAAGTCAGGGCACAGGGGCTCAAAATCAAGGGCATCCTAAAGAGCCATAAGCATTGTTTTGATCTGTTAGAGAACCTATAAGAACTATATTGAATCATCCATCAGGCCAATCAGCAGCCCCACAGTGAGCCCCTACCCTACCCCCTATAGAGAAGACCTGCACTGGATCCTGGGACTCTAAAATCAGAATCGGATCTCTGGTTCAACCTGTGATCATGAGGCCCACCTGTTCCACTCTAAGGCCCAGCCGTTGGTCTGGACCACACAAGGCCTGTTTGAGAAGTCACTGTGGAGACCCCCACTGATGTCCTTTGTAGAAATTCTGTGGGTGCAGCTGCCTATAGTACCCATGGCTCAGTATGCGAGATGGGAACCCAGCTCCTCTAACCCATTCACACCTTGGTTCCTTCCAAGCCTCCCTGCTTTTGTACCTCCAAAGGCACCAGCCCTTTGAAGACCCCCAACCCCCACAGGCACCAGCCCTCAGTCAACGTGATCCACCTCTTCTTAACTGATCCCAGCTATCTTGCCCCCCAAATTGCCAAAGCCACCCCCTTCCACCCAAAAAGGTGATGTGACTGACATTCAATAAAGTGACCTTTCTTCCCCCAAAATAAGAAAAAAAAAGAAAAAGTAATTAGATAACAAATGGCACAAAGCAAGGAAACAGTGAACAGAATTGACTTTAAGATGGAGAGTAACAAAGGGATATTCTTTAGAAAGAAATAAACCGACATTATGTTAGAGGAAATTGAACATTCTGATGGGAGTGTTGTATTGACTATTGTGTACATAAAACCCTATCATTAACATTTTTGTACACAAAATACCTCAAATCATATTTTTAAAAGACTTTGAGGGGCCAAGTGATAGTATAGCAGATAGGGCTTTTTCCTTGAAAATGACCACTTAGGTTTGATTACCATTATCCCAAATGATTCCATAAGTACCATAAGGAATAATTTTTGTGCAGAGCCAGAAGTACCTCTGAGCATTATGGGTGGTGGAGGCAGGGGTGAAAAGAAGCAAAACAAAAGAAAGTTTTTGAAAGTGTTATAAAAGCTTTAATCACTCTTATACATTATACGAGAATACATATACTCAAAGTAAGCCAATGCCATATATAAATAAATTGCATGTATAAATACTAACAAATACACAGAAATGTGTATAAATCTAAACCATTGTTATGTACATATAAATTAAATTTAAACACTGATATAGGTTAAAATAGAAAACTTACATCTGTAAAACTACTATTAAAATTATGATATTTATTGGTAGTAAAAACCATAAACATAGTTGTCATGTCTGCATCCAGCCAGCTCCTAAACCTCTCTGTTATGAAGAGATGAAAATTAGGCTGTGAAAAATTTTGGATACACTGGCAGTGCAGCTGAAAGCTGGCAATCTCAGGAGGACAATATGGGCCAAGCTCCCACCCTGCCAAAGCCATGGTTGCTCCATCCATCAATCATGATTGCCACTTTGTTAAAGGCCCTGCTGCTCTATGAGGAGCACCATTTCTCTATGGTTCTCTACAGATAATAATTCAGGTAAGTCAGAATTGGGGCTGATACACCATTACTTTCTTGGACTGAGTGCTGGTAACCTACCCACCACCTTCTTGTACTGCAAAGCCCTGAGAGTTGAAAACACTTCCCACAAAAGCCACAATATCAGCAATAGTGCTTTTAATTTCTAGCTTCAAATATGGCCACACAACTCTACTCTTTATAATCACTGGAGGAACACAGCAGTTTAAACATCAATGTCTCTGAAGTCACTTATTGTTCTACAAGTATGGTCAGCTATGTCAACTATGTGATATATGTTTTTTAAATAAATTAAATTTAATTAATTATAAAAATTAACATTGGCTCTTGTCCCTAAGTAGAGTACAGTTACTTGGAGCCTTCAAGAAAAAAACTCCAATTTTTAATTTGCTTACATAATATACTGGCAGAATGAAATATCACTAAGTTTAGATGATGTTTTGATAATGAAATAATCATAAAAATTTTATCACTTAATTTTTATAACTTTAAAAATCCAACATAAAAATCTTTGTTAATTAAAATTTCTAGTGTAAAAAATGAATCCAAGTAAATAAAAATACTTTGTAGTCTTAAAAATGCTAGTTATTAGGAAAAATATGACACTTTTAGATAGAATCTGAACTATAGAAAAATTGCAGTTTTTATAGGTGTAATAAAAGTACATTTTGTTTGTTTTTGTTTAGGGTACACAATGGCAGTGCTCAGGGGTTACTCCTAGTGCTGCACTCAAGAATTACTCTTGGAATATTCTGGGGACCATTTGAGATGCTGGGGTTGAACTTGAATAGGCAGAATGCCCAGTTAGCTGTATTATCACTAAGTATCCAAGAATTCAACATTTTTGTGAGGACATACCTTAAAGTGGTGAGGAATATTTCAATCTGTGAACTCAAATATCACCTCTGTCAATCTTTGAGAAACCACTAATCAGCAAGCAGTTTGGTAGCATACAAGACAAGCACATTTCATATAGTAGTATTTCTCTAACCCCAAGGATGGAAATTTTGCAAAAAAAAATTGTGCTTTAAATTACCATGGTTTTCTGAAAATAAAATAATTAGATATTTTTTATTTCAGTCCAGAAATGTCAATATTATTTTCCTATAAAATAGTAATACTTTCCAAAGTTATAAAACAAGAAGTAGAGCCATGACAAAAAGAAAAAGTCTCTATTGAAGTCTGAGTGAATAATGCAGTCCTGTAGTTATGACTATGGAGATTGAAAGTTGCTTGCACTTGTCCTGATACTTTATTTGGTTTCAAACACTTCTTTGTGTTTGTTTGCTTCTTGGCTGTTTAATTTTTTATACTATGCCACTAGTATGCCCCTGCTGCCTGGCTCACATTCACTTGTCCATTTCTATTTGACTGATCATGTTTAGCCTGAGTCCCATCAAATCTGGGTCCCGTTATAAATGTTCTGTCTGGTTTTATTTTCCTGAATTCTAGATTTGTAGCATCTACTTTGATAGGGCAACATAAAATTTGAGAAACTAGGCTAGAAATAGCTAAGATTTGTGAGTAAACTTGATGAAATAAATTGCATTTCATCATGAAAATTTTTAGCAAATTGAAAAATTAATCAACACTTTGGTGACGAAAATATGATGTGGTGGTTTTAGATTTCAATCAGGAAGTAAAACCATTTCCAGTTAATAAAACTATGAAAATATATTAAAGTATACCATAAGCTTCACAAATATCGGGGCATATTAATAGTTACATTCAAATTTGCAATCAGTAGGAGGGTGAAAATCACAAGGCCATTCAATCATTATTAAAGAAATAACTTATGAGTTCATTACAGACTAATTTCATTTTCATTTCTGATTGGTAGTTTAGGCTAAGTTTTACATAATAAATATGAATGTAAGAAGTGCTTTTAACATGAAAATATGCAAGCATTTGAAAGTTATGTTTTTTACCACTGGATCACATCCCTCACTTTGTATTTGTGTGTGTGTGTGTGTGTGTGTGTGTGTGTGTGTGTGTGTGTGTGTGTGTGTGTATTATGAATCACTCCTGGTGTGCTCCAGGGATTATTTGGGAACAAGGGAATCAAGCCAATGTCAGTCACATGCAAGACATGTGACTTACCCACTATCCTATCCCCCCATTTTTTTGTTTGATTTTTGGCATACTCAGAGATTTTTAGGGGTTATTTCTGCCTCTGCACTCAGAGATTACTTCTGGTGGTACTCAGGAATTTCAAGGCATCAAGTCAGGTTGGCTATGTGCAAGGCAAGTACAAGACCAACTGTATTATATCTAAGACCCCTGTAAAATCTGAAATACTGCTCATTTTTACTAAGCATATTCACAGTTTTGGAAAGAACAAAAAGAATGACCAAGGAGAGAAGAGGGGATATCTCTATAGTCTCTTATAACAACAGACCTAATTCTGACAAAGATAGGTGGGTAGAACTCAATAGCTCTTAGTGCAGTGAAAAGATAATTGTAAGTCACAGGAATACATTGATAGACAAATGATTACAGATTAATATATCATAGTCAACTAGAGTTTTGAACAATGTGTCCAAGAAATCTATCTCTTGAACTATGTCCTATTCAAAATGTTTATCAATGATTTTCTGAACACAGAGAGGGCCTTAACTCAATTGTGAATGACACAAGTCTAGGCTATTAGCTACACAGTGCATGAAAACTTTGGATTCTGTAGAACTTTCCCAAATTTGAATAGCCTTCATCACACCAGAAAAAAATTAGTGGCTTATGCAAAGTTTAATTTAATTTGATATTTAATCTAAGAAAAATTTAAAAAAAGAAATAATAGATTTTATTTATAATTAAATTAAAATTAATGTCATTTTGTGTTAAATGGTATTTTGAACATTGGATAGGTAATATCAACAAAATTTCTGTGATTTGTAAGCCTCACAAATAAATGTCAATTGATTGATAGAAGTTTAAATGTAGAACAAGATTAGACTATACAGGGGTCACCATTATACAATTTGAGATACACTGTTACTTTACTATATAGAACTAAATAAATGTATGCTCTTAGATGGTAAATGTAATGATATGAATCCAATGTAAGGAAATTACAGATATATTTAAGATTACTTAGTATGGTATCAAAGATAATCATGAAGTGCCCCTAAAAATAGGGTTAGTAGCTCTGCTATGATGATGTATGGGAGCAATGGTAAGTATTAAGATTAGGAGTGAATCACTACAGCCTACATGTAAGTTGAATCCAGGAGGAAGCACTATGTATCTGAAACCCATGCACATTAAATGACAACTTTGCTCAAGAAACATCTTTTTCTTTGTCATAGATGTTATCAGTTGAGACTAGTCTGCCCAGAGGGAACAACATAATTAAAGTGACAATAGGTGAATGCTGCAGGGAAGCCAGGAATTATCAATAACATACCTTAAATGTCAGAAATGATTTTTCTGACAATTTCTAACTGTGGTGGATTACATATTAGTCTCAATTATCAAAAAAAAATTTTCCCTGACATTTAACATATGTCTCTTAGAGGGGCACATTGCAAGCACATGGAAACCAGTAGAGATATACAGCACTCTTTTATGGAATGCTAGATTTATTAATATTTATTTAATGTTTGGCATATGACTTGTTTTAGTCACATATGCAAGGGTAACTGATATATGGGCATTGGGAAGAAATTTTGAGATCTACTATAAACTTCAACTATTTTATTTTTCTTCTGCTCTGAGCACAAGATAGAAACAGTATATATGCCAAGATTTTTGGATACATGATATGTAAAATATAATGGAAAATATGCTATAAAAAACAAACTAAGTGAGCTTGTTAATAAAATGTGCTGTTGGTCATAATAAAATGTGCATGTTAGGTCACTCAGATTTGGAGATAGTTTCTTGCAAACTTTCCTGAAGGAAAAGTCTAACTTATAACACCAAACTCTGGAAAATGCGTGAAATGGATTCCTGAAGGGGAGCTCTTTTTTGAGCCGCTTTGAGCTTCTATAATGCTTTTTAAGCTTAATTCAGAAGCAAATAATCTAAGACTATTGACAGGGGAATATTGGATAGAGATGGGGTGACAGCCTAAGTCTGTTTAAGTATGCTTTGCTTTTTCTGAAAAGTAGATTTGAAATAAAAACAAGATAGCTGTTCTCAATAATAAAATTATCTGATAATAATTAGAAATGTGATTTAAAGCCTAAATTTCTCTAAGGCAGGTTCTAAGTATTTGGGAAGTTAGGCAGAGATAGAGTTATTACTTGGTTGTATTATTGGGAAAAAATAGTGAAGTATCGAATTTAAGGTTTCAACAAATTTTTAAACCTAAAATCATAAAATAAATAAACAACTTTTCTCCATTCTTTGTAAGGACAAAAAAGAAAGGTCTTTGTAATATAAGAAATATGGTAAAGCTTGCCTGTATATAACTATCTTTTTCAATGTCCTTCTACTATTTCAGTAGAAAATTAAGCATCAGGGCTTTCTTACCATTCCTGCTGTATCATAAGTAAGATATATTGAAGTAATGAGGTTTTTGTAGTAGACTATGAGAAAATGGTCTAAATTTGGTTCTGTTTCAGATATATATTATTTCCTAGGAATCCCTCTGATAATTTTTTCTCTTTTACTTTTTGTAAGACTATCTCATGATATTGTGATTATAAAAATAATGTAGATAAAATAATATGTAAAATATTTTTGTATATTCAAATTAGATAGTTTTATAACTACTTTATGTAATCAATTTAAATATGTCCCAAGACAACATTATATATAAAAATAATGTGAAAATAATATAAAAATTCATTTCAACAGATACAATATATTCTTGTTATGTCAAAATTCAGTACCCATGTAGTTTTATTTCTATCAAGGAAAAGGAAATTGTTGAATTATGATTCTAGTATTTCATGGCACATTTAAAATATTATCTCTTGCAATTAGTTGAAAATTATGCTCCTGATATCAAATATAAAACTGTGTTCTATCTGTTCATAAATATTTTGGTTAATTATCAGTAATAATGAAAACATAATAATCTAACAGCCACTGCTAAGTAGTCAGGAAAAATGTGACAATAACATGTAAGGCCAAAAAATACAAGTTTATAAAGAAGTTAGTCTAAATTAGCAATTGGTTCTTACCAATGTTAGTTAGAACTAATTAAGTTGGTTCCAAAATATAGCTCAAAAACAAACAGCTGGAGAAAAATGATACTTGACATAATGTAATATTTCACAGTCAACTTCATTTTGCACTGCTATACAAATTACACAGGGCTATAACATCCTAATACCCATCAGGTGCCAAAATAATATTCTTCTTGTGTTACATGTTTGCACACCATCTTTGAGCTTTTTCTAAGCCTTCATACTTTATCCCAATAAAATCTCAAGTTATAAAATAGTCTCATCTTCTCTCATCAAATGTCTCACTCACTCCCTCAATGCTATTTATTTTAAAAAATACTAAAATGATTAACTAACACGTAACTGATATGGGTTATGTACTGTGAAATAGGCCATTTCAATAAAAATTGTGGTATTATTTTAGATAATGAGATTAATGAAATGTTATTAAGAATAGTGAACA
Organism: Suncus etruscus; assembly: GCF_024139225.1. Classification (NCBI taxonomy): domain Eukaryota; kingdom Metazoa; phylum Chordata; class Mammalia; order Eulipotyphla; family Soricidae; genus Suncus; species Suncus etruscus. The sequence continues at coordinate 69,299,590 of NC_064860.1, forward strand.
CAGTATTATAGACAAGAAAATCATTAAAATATAATTTCAAACAGATAATAAAATTACACTAATTTTGAGTTCCTGGATATTTTAGTAAAACAAAATTAAACAATCAGTTCAGCCATTAAAAAGGAGCAGATTAAAGACTAATTCCTATATTTATAAACTACTCAAATTAGTTTCTTCTTTTTTAATCACTTAGTACATGTGAGATAAGTTTCCAGTTATTGTTAATGCTCTGTAACTCATGTAATGACTTTTAACAATTTCTAAGTGCCATCTTTTTGTTATATAAAAATTCAACTATAGTTGAAACATCTTTGGTATAAAATGTATATATATATATCTTTCATGGGCAATATAACCTTTGAATATTAGAGTTTAACAAGCATACTTATTCAAGAAAATAATTGAGTGTACCCTACATTTTCTTCATAGTGTGAGATCCTGAAAATTTACTCATGTTTATAATAGGGGAAATATGCTTTAACAGTTTTATTTATGTACTCTTATTAATTATATATTGTCAAATGATTGTATGGTAGTGTAATAAATGTAACCAATTTCTTGAAGCTAATAACTAATCTGAGTGAATCTGAACAAATGCTATAGTCCATTAAGTTTCAAACTATGGTGATAATTTTCTTTAACAGACCAAGATACAGGCCATATTTTTTCATTATCACAAACCTGAAGAGAAAAACTGAAAGTGGAATGATTCAGGGGTTTATTCAATTCTCACAAAGGTTCTTATTAAAAACCAGAAGTAGGGGATCTGAAAGACTAAGCTTACTTTATGGTTGAGAGAGTTTTCTTGAGTGTTAAATACAGAGGACTTTTAGTAAAGCAGGAGATTTATGGAAATAAGTCAGGAAAGAACCAAGAATCCACAACAGTACCAAAAAAAATATCCTTACAAAACAAATGGTCTTTAAAGATGTAATAAATGCACATGTTGCTGCCACTAACTAGATTATGTGAAACTGAACAGAAGGTACCCCTACTCTAGTTAAATATTTTGATCTAATACCAAAGCACACATATACAAAGGCAGTCTCTGGTGTTAGCAGTATCTTAAGCTTTACTATTTAAAAAAGTATTTGGATTGCAGCCACATTTAAAAGCAAAAAGCAATATAAGTCAAGTGCCCTTTTTTTTTTGGTGCACAGCTTATAGAAATATATTTATTTTGCATCCCAGTATTTGCATATATACCACTCTCCTTGTTTCTTTGATAAAAGTTTTATGGGCAATAAATTATAAATCATGCTTATGTATAATTTATCCCTTTAAATACATATTTTATTTTTGGCTTTTTAAATGAAAATCATCTTTAGCTTTGTATTTTTAAGAGATTCAAATTCAATACTTTAAGAAAATCATGAATAAGGCATGTTTCAACCTTAATTTGCATTTTTATAGTGTCTGCTGTAGAACAGTATAGATTTTGCTTTCTGAGTGTACTCTTTCAAGCAGACACGATTCCCTTAAGAATAAGCCTTGAGAAAATTCACTTGCCCTTCATAAAACATACATTTCATTATCTCCCTATAAATTGGACACTTTCCTAACATAGTTTTGCATTTGTGACTACTCCCTGAATATTGTTATATCCCATAGTTCACATACACACACTAATACAAACAGAAAATGACCATTTTATTGTGTGGAAAATAACTGCAAGTGACCTGACATGAATTCTAAGAAAGTCTACTTCAGGAGAATAATCTTGAAGTCATAAAATTCTTTAAATAAGGACATCATTGGGAGAAATTAGTGTCCTTTCTCTGTAATCACATTTGAGACTTGGTGTTGGTTGTAAAATATGAATTTAAAGTCTGCTTAATGAATACTGAACCAAAGAATTTTTTTGAAAGATTAAGGAAAATAACTTCTTAAACTGTTAAGATATAAAACTATGGACTACAATGATACTGATAGTATAGATAATTTATGTTTTACCCTTCACCTCTACATAGCCTCTTTCTAAGGAAACAGTAATAATAGTGAAGCCTTGTTTTGTACTTGGGGAAAGTGCTTAACTTTTCCTTGGAATTAAGATTTCAATGAGAAAGGTAGTTTAGGTTTGACCAAGGAAATACCAGTCTACTTTAAAAGAACAGATTTAAGAGCCTACCATGCTCCCCTTTAGTTTGCTCTCATTCTATTTAAAAACACAGAATAGTTCATAATCATTTTTAATAATATGACCAATTCTCTCTTTCATACCTAATAATCCAAACAATTTGTCACCATTTATTTCTTAAATGGTGCCTCCCTTAAAATATGTGCCTCCTGTGAGAAAAGTTTTATAAAAGTGTTATTGTAATGTATCATAGATGAGACATTTGTTGCTAAGACAATCTCTTATTTTTCAACTACTTATTTCTGAAACTAAGCTATGTTAAAAAAATGTTATTTACAAATATAAAACAAACAAAAATGATAGTCACTAACTCAAAATCATTTAAGATGTATCCAAAACCAATCTGAACTATTTTACAGAACAATAAATTTACCCAGAGTAAATGACAAATGAATAAATAAAGCCATGTGAAGACAGAGCTTGGAGAAGGAGATCTGTATTTTAAGGGTTTCCTTTGCTACTCAGAGAATGTGTGAATAATATGTACCTGTCCTTTTTCAAGCAAATTTCCAATGAAGTTGACCCTGCCAACAACAGAGCTTTATACTTCAAACCTCCGGACAGATCGATTCTAAGTTGTTGTTGTTTTTAATTTTTAAAACATTTTATTATGAAGGCATAATAAAAATATCTTTGGAAGCCAAGTGGGAAGTATTCTTTGAGTTTATCTAAATGATCTTAAGTGTCTAACTTGAGGGCTTTTTATTTGTTTAATTTTTATTTTGACCACAGTGGATTACAAATCTTTTACAGTATTTTAGGTACATATTTTAGGTATTTAGGTATTAAAATTTTAGGTACATGGTGACATTGAATCAGGGGCATTCCCACCACCAATGTTGTCCTCCCTCCACTCCTTTTCCCAGTATGCATCCCATATTCCCCTCCTTTGCCCCCTGGGCTGCTAGTAGAAGTGGTCCCCTCTGTTTCTAGCTTTTTGTAGATTGGGTATCGATTCTGTTGTCGTTGGCTTTGGATTTGGTGTTTAAGTTTGATCATTTTTTAGTTCTACTCAGTGTTCATACAACTGTTTGGTCTTGGTACTCTCCATTATTTCTACCTCAATTTGTGAGGCAGAACAAGATGGTTCAAGTTATGTGATTTTGTTAGAAGGAAAGAAAAAAGCGGGGCTGGGGGGAGGAAAAAATCAAACAAGCAAAAAAACAAAACAAAACGAGAGGAGTCCTTCTAGAGGCTATAAATATCAATTTAAGAGAAGAAAGGGAAAAAGGAAGAAAAGCATAACAACAATAACCCCCAAAAATCAAACAAATAAAAACTGAAAAGCACCATAGCAATAAAGACAACAACCAAACAATAACCACGGTCCTGAGATAAAAACAAAACAAAGCACAAAAGCAAAAACAACAACCCCTCTCAAAATAATACCCCCCAAAACTAAGCAACAACAATAACAAAAAAATTAATTTGTGCTTTTTTTTGCATAGGCACAGTAAATATTGGAGTGATTAGAAAGTGAATTTCCTTGGCCTAAGAGATAACAGGGTTTCTCCGCCCTTATGCTGGAGTATAAAACTTTTATAGTAGTTTTATAAAATTAAAATTCTAACACAGGTTCATTGCTATATGTGAGATCAATCATGTACTCATACTTTAGGAAGTATTGCAAGGACTTTACTGGGATGAACTTTTTCAGATTTCACAGGGAGGATACTTCCCTTCCTTCTCTATAATGCAGCAAGAGTAGAGGCATTTTAGTTCCTCAAAATGTCACTATTATATTTTACCTCTTTTCTACTCACTTTCAGTTTAGTACTGCTTCTGCCTCCATGAAAATTTGAAAGAAATACAAATATATCAAATATCTTATATTTATTTACTTCACTACTCCTAAACTTATTATTTCATAAATGTCTGTACTTTCTTTTTAAAGATATCTTAGTTTTTCACAATATGACACTCCCTTGAATATTATGAGTCAACCACTAGTCATAAAAATATCTTTTATTAAAGTAATAATTTTATTCTTTATAAGATCAAGCATTTTTTATTTTTAATTGAATCAATGTGAATAACAATATCACAAAGACCAGTTCCTATGTTCTTCATTTCTATTTATTGCATATTGGGCATTTGTTGTTATCCTGTTTTTTTCCATTCCACATATCAGAGAGATCATTTGGTGTCTGTTGCTCTCTCTTGACCAAATTATGCACAACAGGACATTCTCCAGATTAATGCACATAGTATCAAATTACATGATTTCATTTTTTTTCCTACAGCTGAGCAGAATAGATGGAACATTTCCAGTAGGAAAGAATTTTGTCCATTTTGTGCTTTATTTAGTTTAATACTTGTCATCTGCTCAAGAATGTTTATTTAAAAATCATGTCTAATATTATCATGCCATATATTCCTTGTCCTGTATCATCATTTTTGGTTGATTTTGTGGTGCTAAGGATTGAACATTGGCTCTCACACATGGAAGACATATATTCTCTCCATCTCTCCCCTTCCTTATTTGCTTTATTTTTTTTCATGTATTTTCTATATTACTTGACTTTATAAGAAGCAGGGTTTATTGATACTGAAAGTACATTTGGTTGAGAGTATGCTAACCACCCAAGTGTCCATTATTCCTTAAATGAGAGAGATGAGTAATAAGTAACAAACCAAAAAGAGTTTTGTTTGTTTATTTGTTTATGTTTAAGAGGGAGTTCACATCTGATGATGCTCAGAAGTTACTCTTGGCTCTGCACTCAGGAAACATACATTGTGGACTCGGAGTTGCTGGGGATAAAACCTCAGATATTCCATACAAGTCAAGTGCCTTAACTGCTGTGCTATCTCTTCAGTTCCACCAATAAATTTTCCTATACATGGATGTACATGGAATCTATTATGCTGAGTGAGATAAGTCAGAGAGAGAGAGAGAGAGAGAGAGAAAGACGCAGAATGGTCTCACTCATATATGGGTTTTAAGAAAAATGAGAGACAGTCTTGCAATAATAACTTTCAGACACAAAAGAGAGAAGAGCTGGAACTTACAGCTCACCTCATGAAGCTCACCACAAACAGGGATGAATTTAGTTAGAGAAATAACTACGTTTTGAACTATCCTAATAAGGAGAATGTACGAGGGAAATAGCCTGTCTAGAGTACAGGCGGGGGTTGGGTGGGGAGGAGGGAGATTTGGGACATTGGTGATGGGAATGTTGCACTGGTGATGGGTGGTGTTCTTTACATGACTAAAACCCAAACACAAACATGTATGTAATAAAGTTGTTAAAAAAAAAAGAAAAAAAGTTTTATTTAGGTGTTAGCAACATGAAAAGATGGAAAATCTACTTGTTCCTCAAAACCCATCTTATCCTCAAGTTGATGCTAATAGGACTGACTTAGAAAGTAAAATAAAAATACTTTTCAGTAATAGGTAAGGGGAGATGAGCATCCTGTTTAAAGTAAGTAATATTAGTGTCTATGATTAAATAATTATTAAGATATAAATATATCTTATAAAATTTTGAGTTAATATGGTTAAAAACCATTCATCTCCAAGATCTATTTGAACATCTTTTAGAATCTTTGTAGAGTACCTCTTTGTTTTTTCCCACTTGACCATAAATAGCATAAACATACAATGCAAGAAAATATTTTTTAAGATTAAAAGACAAAAGTCAAGGACAGAAATGGAACAAGGTACATTCCCTAATGTTTGCTCACTTACATCAGAGAGCTTTTCTTATTACTCACTCATGACAAGTATATTATTATCACTTTTTATCAATAACTTGAAGTCTTTCTAAAGTGGGCAAAATCAAAATATTGATATCTGTTTCTTCAAGAAAAATACTTACTAAGAAAATCATGCCAATTTTTATGACTGATTAAGCTTTCTCATTAAAGAAGAGAGAATATTTTCAATATTTAATGTTAAACTAGTTACCTACTTTAAGACATACTTCGGTATAAATTAAATTATTTTACAGTTTTTTGCATTAACAAGCAAATGGAAAGCCATTTCTTTCTGATAAGCCATTGCATGATCATATTATGAAATAGATCAGATCTTTGGATAGCTAAAATTTAAAATTTACTGATGGTAACTAAAAAAATATTGGAACATAGCCACTTTAAAATATATATGTTAAATATATATTCCTTGGTTCCTACACTCTATGAAGATGTCTAAGATCACTTTGATATCAGGAAGGAGAAACATTAAGAAGAATGTTAAGAGAAAATATGAATAGGATTATAAAATGTGTGTTTTATCTTAAAAGAATATACTTGCTTTATGTTATTAGCATTAGTAAGCTTTATGTTATTAGCATTCACTGCAATAAAATTCTCTATAGTTACATTAAAATTAGTTGAGTAGACAGAATAATCATTAGAATTGAAACATTAATTCTTTATTTAAGAACATAAAATACCTTCAAAATAGAAATAAACAAACCTTAATATAATAATTTGCAACCACAAATATGAGTGAACACCATATTCAATGACAAAGTGCTGAGAACATTGACTTTTATTGATTTATTGATTGGTTTGTTATTGGACCACATGCTGTGGTGTTCTGGAGTTACTCCTGCTCTGAGCATAAATTATTTCTGGCAAGTTTGAGAACCCATATTGGATGCTGGTGATTGAATCTTGTCATCTGACTATAAGGCAAACTGTGTGTTTACCTGCTGTGCTATTGTTCAGTCCCCTTATCTTGCCTTTTAAAATAGTTTCTTTAATATTTTTGCAAAACTGTTTTCAATATTAAGCACTTCATAAGCATTTGTAGCACTTTATTATTTATTTTTTCTAATCTTAAAATCTGAAAGATACTCAAGCTGAATAGATAAAATATTTTTTGTGAAATGTTCATTTTATTTTTAAAAATCTATACACAAATTCTCATTTCATAGATCTTCTGTGAATATTATGAACATTCCTTTGTATGTAAGTACTGCTTTATATTTTGCCACCTAATATTTTTTTCTTTTTTATTGTTGAGACTTCTAGTTTTTTTCTTTTCTTTTTAGTTTTCTTCTTCTTCTTATTTTTTTTTTTTTTTGCTGGTCCCTTATAGATTCTTGGCACTGTATGCTTGCAATCTTCAAGTGTGAGAAATCCTTAGCTATGATTTTTTTTTAAAATAGGAATTTTTCATGTAATTTTTCCTGATGTTCCTCAGATACCCTGATCATTCTATTTTGTTTGTTTGTTTTTATTTTTGTGTTTGTGCCACACCTGAAAATACTCAGGGGATACTCCTGGATCTGACTCAGAATTCGCTCCTGGCTTTGGGGATCATATAAGACACCAGAGGATCCAACTGCAGTCCATCCTAGGTTAGCATGTGCAAGGCAAATGCCCTGCCGTTTGTGCTACCACTCCACCCTTGATCATTTTTATATTTCATTTAATTTTATTGCATGGTTCTATGGTGTATTATTTATTATTTATATTTTTACTTTTTTATCTTCTATTATTATCTAATGGCTTATTGCATGTTATCTTGGTTCTCATCCATCCAGCCATTATTATTTTGTTTCTTGGACTTTCTATTGAGTTTTTTTTATATCATCTACTATGCTATTTATTTCTTCACTTTTGCTTATAGTTTTCTATTTTATGCTGTCTAAATTGTATATTTGTAGGCATTATCTATTTTCTGTAAAGTTTAAAATGTAATAGCATTGAGTAATTCACACTTTGTTTTTTAAATGTATGGAATGTACTGGTTTTTAAAAAGACTTGCATTTGAATTGTTTTAATCAAATTAGCATTAATTTATTAATCTTTAGAAATTCAAAAGATTTCTTCATCTGCATGTTGTGGAGATATCAGCACATTCACAATGAAAAATATTTTTCTATCAGAAAATTATCGATAAATAAGTTAAGGGGAAAAAAAACAAAACCAGAGAAACAAGATTTTGACTATAAAACAGAGCTTACAGGGTTGTGAGAATCTTGGGGAATCTTGTGGAAATCTTGACAGAGGAAAGCAGTTACACTGGTGAGAGCTGTGGTATTAAAATAAAATATGCATGTTGGGGCTGGAGTGATAGCAGAGAATATGGCACGTGTCTTACACACGGCCAACCTAGTTCGATCCTCAGCATCCCATTTGGTCCCCTGAGAATATCAGGAGTGATTTCTGAGTGCAGAGTCTTGAGTAACCTCTAAGTGCCTCAAATGTCCCAATAGCAAAACAAACAAAATGAAATATGCAAGATAAGATTTAAACTTAATTACTTTTAGTGTTCAAATCTACCTAAAAATATGAAAATTAAATTACATAAGAAAGAAAATCACATATCACAGATAAATGATATTTGGTTATATTTAGCTCATCAATTATATATGTCATTCATGCTTTTATTAAAAAAATATAAAATAAATATATTTTATCAGCACAATAAAATTGAAAGCCTGTATTTTTGGCTTTGAGTTAAAATCATATCCAAACCTAAGAAAATCACCATATTTTCTAAAAATTAACAAAAATTATACTGTATTCTACATATTAAAAGGATCATGTGCTTGATGAAATCCAATTATTTGTGATGGAAAGTTAGCTCTTTCCAGGAAAAAATATTATTTTAAATATATTAATTTAATCCACATTTGTCAATTGGACCATATAGGTGTCACATTTGTCAAGATATATTTTAATGTGTTGAAACATAAATAAACTAAACATATATAATTAGTGATACTTAAGAAAAGTAAAATGTAGTTAACATATCTATAAGTTAAGATCCTCTGCATTTGTGAATATTAGTTAAAATTATATATGTGTGTGGTACTTATAATTAGAAACTATCATGAGATATGGGGAAATAAGCCAAGAGCTAATACTTAAATAAAAATAGCTAAATACCTATATATTTCAAGTTTGATCCTCCATACAGCCTGGTTATCCAAGCACTACAAATAGTGTCAGATTGATGTGATGTGGCTGACCACACTGAGTCAGGAGTAGATCTTGAGCACCATTGAGTGTGATATAATTTTTTTAAAGTAAGAAAACCTATGATGAAAATAATGATCATAAAAAGAATCATATAAATAAAAATGACAGCAAAAACTTAAAGAAAAATAATCATCCATATATGAACAAAGTAGCCTCCCCAAAATGTTGAGAGACCTTTATGTCCTCTATGAACTTTTAACACTGTAAATCAAAACAATGAAACCATCTTCTCTTTTGGTTTTGGGGTCATGCCTGGTAATATTCAGTACTATTTCTCCCTCTGCAAGCAGAGATCGTTCATGGTGAAATAGGGGACCACATAGGTGCTAGGAGTTGAAACCCTGTTGGTTCTATGCAAGACATAATAACAGCCCATTGATACATAATTTCCTTCTTAGAATTGCCATATATTTTTTATTATTCAGAAGTCAAAGCTAAGCAACACGTGAAAGATGTTTCAAATTCTTTATAAATTTTGTCCTTGAATCCAGAGAACTTTACAAAATACAGTTGACAATAAAAACAGATGCTGTTTTATAATTTTTGAGCAGACTTTTGTTCATACTGAAGATGCTGTATCAGGCTTAATACAGTACCATCCCCTTTCCTGCAGAATTTCTATGGTTCACATGTTTCAAAAGTCTGTTTTCCAGATAGAAAAAGTAATAGATATGGAGAGATAGAGTTATGGGTTTGTTTTTTGTGTTATTCTTTTTCAAACTTGTCACCTTGGAAGAGAAAATGACTCTTTATTTTGTAACTCAGACAGGAGACAAACAGCACATGGCATTGTTGACTGAGCTGCAAAATCAAAATTGACAAATCCTAGAAGAGATGAAACTTAACTTGCAAAGTCAAGACTTCAACCATGTACACTGTCTGGGCTTCCCCGGTGTCTTCCTGCTTCTGTTCAGCAGCCACCAAGGTCTGGCTGACAGTAGTCTGGTTTCTCACATGTCAAAATCAGAAAATAAGTAATTCTATTTGAAAGAATAAAATGTTAGCAGAGAGTAACAGTCAATCTGATGTTCTTATGATGAAGGGCTAAAGAGAAAGGATGAGACACTCAGGATGGAGAGTGAGAGAAAAAAGAATTAATTTCACTTTATTATTAGTTTTCTTAAAATTAAACATAACTGAATAGTGAATCGCAGAGACTCTGATGACACGAGTGCTACTGAAATGTTATACTCACATATCATTTGTGGCAGCAAAGTTCAGCGCACCGTTTTTAGAAAATATTTGACAAAAGAATTACAAGTCATTTCTATGTTCAAACATTAGGACATGTACACCAGACTGGTGATACTGGCTGGAGCTATGTACTGATAACATTTAAATTAAATATATATGTTTAAGAAATGTTTTAGTCTAAGGTTAATAAAATCATAACATAGCATCTTGAAGAATTAATTTATCATAATTAACGGGCTTAATTATGGAGGGTAAATTGGAATAAAAAGGCTTAAAAGAAAATTCTCCTTTGATAAAGCTATCTATACGTTTCTATGCAAGCAATTACAGATTTCATGGGAAATATTCATACTCAAAGACAAAGGACAACAGCATTGACCAAAGCTTTTTCCTTGCACACAGATGACTTAGGTTCAATCCCTGGTATCCCATATGGTGCCCTGGATACAGTCAGGAGCAAAGTAATTCCTAAATGCAGAGTCAGGAGTAACCTCTAAATAGCACCAGGTGTGATTAAGAAAATGTGGTAAAAATAAAAATAGCTGTAGTAAAATAAAGTACATGTTGATTTAATAAATATGCTAAAGTAATAAAAGAAATTTTACTTTGCATTCTCTATTTTAAAGGTACTAAGAAAATTAAAAAATAATTTTGCATGCTCGAATACTAATATGTGGTTTATTCACCAGAAAACATTTAGCAAGCAATTTATTCTAGAGGTTTTAAATTTGATCGTGTATGAAATAAACAACAAAGATTATCTGTACATAATTGTTTCTAACTTCTATTCACCTTTCCTGATACTCATGCGATTTGTACAATCTAAGTGAAAGGAAGAGTCAAATTGTAAAATGTTTGGCTGTCACAATTAAACTGATGGTTTCTAATGCTTCTAAGATTTATGAAAAGTCAGGCAGAAATATTTTGGGGTAATATGTGGATGAAAATGTACTTCAGAGACAGAACTGAAACCATGGATATGAAAACACTCCATTTGCTAATCAGCATTGCCCCAGGACTCCCACTGTCCCAAGCACAATTTATATGCAATTTAGGGAGAAGCTTTGATTTCAAATAGTTGGTGAAATATATAGCCTATTTAGGTAGTAAAAAATCATGAAGGTCAATTTCTTGATTGAAACCTTAAGCATGTGATATGTGTGTGGAGAGAATCATGAGAGAGAGAGTGAAAGAGAGAACAAAGGAAGAGAGAAAGGCAGACAGGAAGAATTCAGAGTTCATGATAGAATGAATTAGGTGAATGGGGTTTTGTGAAAATTAATCTTTCTATGATGATCTCCCATTGCTATATTTCAACCTAAAGGTGACTCCTTTATATATTAGTACAGAACATTTTTCCATGCATCTACAAATATAAAATGCAATGATCTGTGAATTTGCAAACAAAAGTAAAATTAAAAATTGATTTAAAATTTTTTTAAAATTAGCTTAAATTTTATTTGAATTAATAAATAGCCGTCACAATTAATCTTAATAGCCATTGATGAATTTATTAACTTTTCATTATTAATAGTGGGCTGAAAACATTTATCACAAAAATGCATAGTAAGAGCTCTACAAAAGTTAAAAATGATAATGAGAAAGAGAAACAACCAACCTTACTTGAACAGCATAAAGATAATAAATAATATAAAGCCTTTAAATTTCTAGGAACATCTAACCAATTTAACTTTTGTTTTTCAATTTAATTTTTTTTTTTTGGACCACAACCGGGGACTGTGACACTCAAGGGTTACTCCTGGCTATACACTCAGAAATCACTCCTGGTTTGGGGGATCATATGGGATGCCATAGATAGAACCGTGGTCCATCCTAGGTTAGTGCATGCAAGGTAGACACCCTACTGTTTGCGCCACCACTCTGGCCCCTCTATTTACTATTTTAAACTAAAGAGAATGATTATAGAGATCTAAGAACATCTGATAATAATTTTAGATGGTAGCACTATAAATGTCTTCTCTTTTTATGTTGATTATTATCTATTTTAGTTGCTAAATTAAAACAATAATTGATATTTGTTATAGAGTCTAATCAAAACAGGAATTTAAAATTGACCATTTATTTTAGAAATTTCCTCCAGAATGTTAGTCATTACAAAGGGATATTCAATTCTTATTGCCTGTGAATTAAAAAAGATATTGCTCTTAATCACCTACTATAATTAAGAATTACAGTAATCAAATTATTTTCTTTAGGAGATGAACTTCAAAGTTTTTAATGTTTAATCCAGAGATTTTTTAAATAAATTTTAGTAACTAAAATGATAGTAAAATTTAAATGTAATTCCCAGAAGTGTTTATTAAATATATGCTATTTAAAAACACTATTTATAGGCGATTTTTCCTGACGCAACACTCACCCACTACCATGGAGAGTTCAGCGGAGACCAGCCATATACGGAACAGATGACCTGGCAACTATCCATGCCCAAAGATCAATGCATTTTTCTGTAGCAGCAACAGCTACTATAACCACAAAAAATCTCCATTTTTTTTTGTTTATTTGTTTTTGATCCACACCCGTTGACGCTCAGGGGTTACTCCTGGCTGTGCGCTCAGAAATTGCACCTGGCTTGGGGAAACATATGGGACATCAGGGGTTCGAACTGCTGTCCATTCTAGGTTAGCGTGTGCAAGGCAAACGCCCTCCCTACTGCTTGTGCCACCTCTCCAACCTCTAATCTCCATTTCTTAATAGAGCTCTCCTAGGAGTGTAGGGACTGTTGACAGTGAAGTAGAAAAGACTCAATCCAAGTCTATGGAAGGAATCGTGGTAAAGAAGAGCAGATCCTTGCCGTGGGTATTGGGTGAAGATTGTAATCCAAAGGACTCAATCAGTATCAAATCCCCATATAATTCTCCGAAAAGGAATTCAGAGTTGAAATGTTTAGTATATTTAATGAGTTCATGTGTTCTCTTCTGGAGTTCCAGCCCGTTTCCCACTTGAACACAAGTAATTTGCAAGTTGCCTACTTTACCTATATTTCTTATGGCTCTTCATGGTATTCTGCCTGAGAATTAACATAAAGCATTTCTTTACTTTTTTGTTTGTTTGTTTGTTTTATTTTGTTTTGGGGCCACACCTGGTGACACTGGTAACACACAGGTGTTACTCCTGGCTCTGTGCTCAGAAATCGATCCTGGCTTGGGAGACCATAAGGGACGCTGGGGCATCAAACCACGGTTTGTCAACTGTGTGCCAGGCTAACACCCTACTGCTGCACCACTGCTTCGTTCCCATTGGGGGGGGGGGGCATAAAGCATCTTATCATTCCCGTTTTCTTACTTTTTAGTACTTAATCACTTACATTGTAATTTATTTTCTGACTAAATTTCTAATTTCAAGATCTTTTTTATAGTTATGATAAATATCACTCTTTATAAAGGTTTTACTTATCTTTACCTTTCTGTTTGTTGAAATTAAAGTATTCTCCCAAAATATACTATGGATGTGCTATGCAGAAAATCCATAAAGAATTATGTAAATTTAATATTATCATTATTATTAATATATTATCTTGGGTTTTGTCCCACACATGCCTGAGCTCAGGGCATACTCTTGGTTCTGCACTCTTGACAGTACTAGGTGATCAAATGTTGTAGGGTCTAACTGTGTTGAGAATAATCAAGGAAGCACTCTTCCTATAGTAATATTTCTTTGGCCTTAATGTCTTTGAGCTATTTTACTTTATTTTATAAATAACCATTTTTCATTTGTCACTATCATTTTTTTAAATGCCTATTTATAAGGTTTAAGACACATTACAAAATTTAGGATGGAGACATGGTGTATAAATACTATAAAAACCTATTTTTTTTTCATTTTTTTTATTCTTCATTCATTGAGGGGAAACACTAACAAAGGTTGCAATCTTATTCTGCTATATGAAATACCTGCGAATCACATATTCACAGTCTTTGTTTGTTAAGGCATAAAAAGATCTCTACATTTCCCCTGTCTGCATGATGTAGTTCTTTAGGTAGCTGGCAAAACACACTGCCCGTTCAGCAATTATGTAATTCCCTCCTGGTGCAACAAATACGTTCTTTGTATCTTTATTCTCTGGCTTATTGTATTGAGTTAAGAGGATTAATCTACTGGTGGAACTCTATTATTCTCTACAGTAGGTCAGAAAAAAATGGTTTTGCATAGATAAATAGCAAGGCCCTTGTCACATTTGCTAGTTTCCCTGTTCCATTTTATTTCAATTAATCTCTGTCCTGGATTCTAAGAAATTAATCTATTTGTAATAAAATTAACTTTGAAAGTTGATTAATTCTTTATTTCAATACTGATCATGAGTGTGACCTTTTTTAAGGATAAGTAATTTTCATATCCTATTTTTTCTTAAAATCTCCTTTGATACAAACATTTCTATAATATTGATTTTTGTTGTTTGTCATTGTTATTGCTTTGAGAACATTCCAAATTTAATTTCATGGGGCTCTTGTTATAAAAAGGATCAAAATCTTGGGTGTCATATCCCTAAGATATTTGCCTAGTACCATTTGAGCAATGTTATCTGCTGACATTATACGTTTTTACTAAACACATACAGATCTTTAAATCTCTCCATTAGAAAAATTATTATGTTTTTGAGTGTAATGTCCTTTAAAAACATTAAGCGACAAATAAATCATGCTGAAAACATAAATAAGTTCAGGTAAATTTATAAGAAGAAAATTCTACTCATAATTGATCATTAAATATTGATCACTTACATTTGTTGAAAGCTACCTTCTTTCTTCTTCTTCCTCTTCCTCTTCTTCCTCTTCCTCCTCTTCTTCCTCCTCCTCCTCCTCCTCCTCCTCCTCCTCCTCCTCCTCCTCCTCCTCCTCCTCCTCCTCCTCCTCCTCCTCCTCCTCCTCCTCCTCCTCTCTTCTTCTTCTTCTTCTTCTTCTTCTTCTTCTTCTTCTTCTTCTTCTTCTTCTTCTTCTTCTTCTTCTTCTTCTTCTTCTTCTTCTTCTTCTTCTTCGTTTTTTGTTTGTGGCCCACACCAGCTGTACTTAGGAGTTACTCCTGTCTCTGCTCTCTCAGAAATTGCTCCTGGAAGATTTAATGGGACCATATGGGATGCCAAAAGTTGAACTTGATCCATCTAGGGTCAGCCACATGCAAGGCAAATGTCCTACCACTGTGCTATCTCCTTGGCCTATACTCTCAATTTTTTTAACTTTATTTATTTATTTATTGATTAATTGGTTGGTTTGGGGCCACACCCAGTGGTGCTCAGGAATCACTACTGGCTCTACACTCAGAAATTGCCCCTGGCAGGTTAGGGGACCATATGGGATGCCAAGAATCATACTAGGTCCCTCCTGGTTCAGCTGTATGCAAAGCAAACACAATACCACTGTGCTATCTCTCCAGCCCCTCATACTCTCAATTTTTTAATGCACATATAACTTTATAGAGATATCTATAAATTTTCTTGTTCTTTGAAATTATATTATTGACATATATATTGACATTATATTCATTACCCTAAATCTTATAAATGTTGTCTTCTTCATGATTTCCACTGCCCCCTGCCAAAATCTTTCCTATATATATATATATACACACATATATATACATATATATTTATATATATATGATTTAGATCCCATTAAAGAGCTTCAAATATACACATATATAAGCACACACAACTATAGAGTTCTTTAAAGCATTTTACAATAGCTTTACTATATGCATTTTATGTTATGCATATGTTAGTGACTTTTTTAAAATTCATGACCATTAATTTTATCTATACAGCTGTCCAATCTGTCAAGTTTAATGAACTCTCATTTTTTCAGAATTCCCATATTTATTTTTGCATAACTCTAACTAAGCTATCATCTTAACATTTCCTCTTCTGCTATGTTATATACAATTTAAAATAAGATACTATATGATCTCCTGGCTAGATTTTTTTTCAAAAAATTCTTTAGCCAGGTACCAAAATTAATATTTCTCAACTGTGTATTTGTCTGTTTGTGCTGTGAATATAAATGTCAACAATGAATCAATGCCAGTGTACTGTATACAATTCTAAACAATATCTATTTTAAACATACCACCTGCTTTTCTATCTGCAGATTATATTGTCATTACATTCAGCTAGCTACTTTTATTCTAACTGTGTGATTTTTGACTTCTTAATATTGTACAAACTGGTCCATCTCCATTAATTTATAATATATTTATCTGATTATAATTAAGCATATCACTGTTCCAAGATAATTATCACTTAAAATATTCCCTGAATTATAAATATTCGTATTTTTCCTGTTGTCATTTTTATTTTGTATAACATCTTCAATTGTATTTCTTTTTTTTTTTTTTTTTTGGTTTTTGGGCCACACCCTTTTGACGCTCAGGAGTTACTCCTGGCTATGCACTCAGAAATTGCTCCTGGCTTGGCGGGACCATATGGGACGCCGGGGGATCGAACCAAGGTCCGTCCTATGCTAGCGTTTGCAAGGCAGACACCTTACCTCTAGCGCCACCTTCCCGGCCCCGACATCTTCAATTGTATTTCTTATAGATTGAATATAAATAGACTATGACCAATGTCTGATTTATAGTCATTGTAACAGAATAGTGTATATACTGTGGCAATAGAGTGACTATCTTCAATATTTCAAGAAATTATTTTATGAAGAATAATAAAATTATTTCTTATCAAAATGGGATAATTTCTTAATTTTAAAATACAAATATGGGTCCAAAACTTATACATGTCTCCTTTTATAGCTCATTATTCATTGTTTAGAACCAGTAAACACAGGAAAAGGGTAAATATTAACATTTGCCATTTATGCTAATATAACCTGGTTTGGCTTTTACATATAAAAAGGACCTGGAACAACTAATTCAAGTCTCAGGGTTGTTTCCTGGGATGGTGGCAGATAAAAGAGTGAATACTGGACCCCCACCAGTATGTGTTCCTTTGGTGTGTCATTCCATAGTTAGTAACTAAGTGTCCTTAAGTCACCTTTTCGGCATCCCTTTTCAGACTATTTTTTCTAGCTAGTTTATTTATTTCCTATGATGTACTGTATTTTCTGGCATATAAGATGACTTTTTAAGTCATGAAAAACTTCTTAAAAGTCAGGAGTCTTCTTATACGCAGGTATACGACATGCTGAAACTTACTGCAGCTTCAGGAACGAGTGATCTACTCCCTCTTACCACATCATCCCATCCAGCTGCCAGGCATCATCACTCAGTCCTCTGCTAGTCCCGATTAATCTTTCAGAGCACACAGAGATGCTGAGTTACTGAGCCTTGGTTATGAGACTTTCCAGTGCTCAGTCCTCTGTTCAGCTTTTATTGGACACAGAGGAGGTGCTCTGTCTCCCTTTAGCTCTCTCATAAATCACTGCACTCCAGCCAGATGCTCTTGGAGGAGCCCCCTATCCCTGCTCTCAAAGTACATCACAATTAAAAAATTACAGTCACTCACTACAAATGACAAAATTAAAATGATTGTTGGCATTCCTAAGTTTAGCTTTATTGAGCACATATTGTTAACCTTTGAGGGTTTTACTTTTTTTCTCTTACATATTTCAATTTCTATTTGTGTGCATTAAAAAAGAGGTTGTAATATGGCAAATATAGCCCAAACCCTATATTTAAACAGAAAAAGTAGGGGTTTGTCATATACGCCCAGTCATAAGCCTAAAAATATGGTACTTATGTATTCAAATACTTTCCAGTGTTTTAGGACCAAGTATAACCACCATTTTAAACATGGTTGTTTTAGAAATTATTAATTTAAATACTCAACTAAAATTATATATATTTCCCAGAATAATAACTATCTTATTGTATACCTATGAAAGGTAGCTATGGTGGGGGGGAGAAAGGCTAGGGACCTTGCCTTGAACATAGCCAAACCAGGTTTGATCATTGGCATCACAAAAATTATCCCCAAAGACTGCCAAAAGCGATTCCTGCAGGTAGAGACAGGAATAAACCCATAGCAACACTGTTGCGCCTCAAAAACCAAAACTAACAAAATTTAGGTGATGAAATGAATATAATAATGATAATTTATTGGGCTATTTTGAAAGTGTGTGTTTGTGGATGGTGATTTGTCCTCACTTAGTGGTGCTCAGGGTTAATTCTAATGCTGAACATAGGTATCATTTTTTGGCTGAGGACAAATGATTATGTCTTTCATTGAATATGGAACAATGCACGTGATTTAACATCTATACCACATCTTCAGACAAAACTGAATTTTAAGAATGTAGATTACCACTGGGAACAGAGAGATAGCATAAAGGTAAGGTGTTTGCCTTTCATGTAGAAGGTTGGTGGCTTGAATCCCGGCATCCCCTATGGTCTCCTGAGCCTGCCAGGAGCAATTTCTGAGCATAGAGCCAGGAGTAACCCCTAAGTGCTGCCGGGTGTGACCCAAAAACCAAAACAAAAAAAAAATTAAATTAAAAGTTAAAAAAAAAGAATGTAGATTACCAACTTCTAAATAATTATATAATAAACTCTGGACATATGATCAAAGACACCTGCATTTCTGAAAATTCATGACAATTATGTACAGCAACTGTACATTTAGAGTTACTGCAGTACTTTCTAAAAAAGTTCAATTGACAAAAGGAGTTAGCCTTGATTTCCGCCTTGCCCTCTGCTGCATGTGACTCTATTAAAGCTCTTTTACCTCTACTATAAGACTCTCCTGAAGAATTCTGGACTCTTGAGACTTTTCCAACACTTATACTTTCCAAGATCATAAATTCTACCCCAAGTTCTGGGCTCACAGGACACTGGATGATGGGAGGATTGGTCAAATAAATAATCTAAAAGACACTTAATAGAGGACTAGTCTTATCATACCAACACAGATGGACAAATCTGGGAAACACATAGAGTACTTCTCAGACTTTCTTTGGTAAGTAAGACATTGATTCAGTTTCTCTATAAAAAAAAACACACACACACACAGAACAAGTCATATTTAAGTTACTCCTATACTAAGTTCCTACCCTGCTAGAGAGTTTCATTTTTTTCCACATTCTTTCTAATAAACTTCTTAATTTATAACTCTGAGTCTGATATTTTTTGTAACTCATATTTTTATTCTTGAAAATATCGAACAATATGGAAAACACGGATAATAAGGGATATCTGCCATTATGACTCTTGCATAACAAAAGTTTTATTATTTTACTAAAATGTTCATTATGCCCATTTTTATAGCAATTCTTGAAGTTTTTAATTTAATTCTTAAAATTTAATTTTGGGTGAGTTTAATGGGAATTGCAGGCTACTAGTACCTGCTCTATCCAGAGAATTACTAAGTGCTGCTCAAGGGACACTGCTATGCTAGAGAATGAAGCTATGTTCCTGCGTGCAAAGCATGTGCTTAGACCTCAGTCTATTTCTCCTGCCCCGTTTGGACAATTATTCTTCATGGAAAATACCCGAGGGAAAATTGTGAAGAGGATTTTTCTTAAGGATAAGGAAGTCACAAAAAGCATGAGAAAAACACAGTTTCTTCACATTTTGAATATTGCCTCAAATATTCTGAATATTGCCTCAAATATTCTGAATATTGCCACAAATTCTGAATATTGCCACAAATATTCCTTTGGCCATGAGATACTGACATAAACTACTTTCCACTACTTGCCAATTTGTATACAATTTTTCTTTGCTTGTTTGATTTTGGGCCACATGAGATACTGACATAAACTACTTTCCACTACTTGCCAATTTGTATACAATTTTTCTTTGCTTGTTTGATTTTGGGCCACACCTGGTGACGCTCAGGGGTTATTCCTGGCTTATGCACTCAGAAATTGCTCCTGGCTTGAGGGACCATATGGGCCTCCTGGGGATAAAACTCGAGGTCCTAAGCTAGCGCTAGGTCCTAGCACGGTCCTATGTCCTAGGTACATCCTAGGCTAGCACTGGCAAGGCAGATGCCTACCGCTCTGTGCTACTGCTTTGGCCCCATACAAAATTATTTAATGTGTTAGTATAATATGTCTCCTTTTTTGAGTTTCATTAGCATTCGCAGTCTTAAAATCTAACAAGACTTTAAATAATGTAGAAAAAGACCAGGGAGAATTCCAGGTTCACATTAAAAAAGATCTATGCATAATGGTGACCAAAATGATGAACAATAATTTTGAATCAAATGATCCCAATGGTAAGTTCATGTCTCAGTTTGACTGCTCTATTAGTAATTTGTTGTCATCAGAATACTTTATTCTCTGACACAAATTATTATCAAATATGACACATATTTTATAAGCATACCTTAATTTATTTTAGATATTTTAAATTGATAGTGTTTATTTTGAAAAAAATGTAACATTGTCAATATATTTGAATTTCTTTTGACTCTCCTTAAGGTGGTTAAGTTTTCTCAAGTCTATAAGTGCTTCAGTAGTAGTCTTCCTAATTATAATGATACTTAATTTCAGTATTCAGAGTTTTTTTATAAAAAAATAATCAACATACTAAAATTGGTTGTTAAAAATGTAAATATTTGAGGCTAGGGCAGCAGGTAGGATGCTTGCCTTGCACTTGACCAACTAGGTTTGATCCCCAGTACCCCAAATGGTTCTCTGAGCACTTCAAAGACTGATTCTTAAATGTAGAGTCAGGAGTAACCCCCAAGCTTCACTGGATATGGTCTAAACTCCTCCCACCCAGCAGATTTTTTAACACAAATTCAAGATGATTAGAAATTCAAAAGTAGAACAATAATATGCATTTTAATACCGTTATTTACTAATTATCTTCTAGTAAACCCTCAAACTCAACAACCCCCACTCCCTCTGCAATGACTTCTAATATATTGATATTAAAATTTGCATGTCTAAGAAGGACATCTTATTTTTTTAAAAATACCTTTAAATATTAGGTAATTTTCATATGTACATAGCTGATGAAAATGTTGATTTAATGAGTAAAAAATCTATAGCATTCTTTATATGCTTCTCTTTTTTACAAATAAGTTTATATAGCAAGTCTTTTTTTTTGCGAGGGTCACACCCAGAAGCACTCAGGGGCTACTCCTGGCACTATGCTCAGAAATCGCTCCTGGCAGGCTCAGGGGACCATATGGAATGCCGGGATTCGGACCACCGATCTGCACAAAAGGCAAACGCCTTACCTCCATGCTATCTCTCTGACCCCTAAAAGGCAAGTCTTTTTTTCCTGACTAAACAATTCATGTTTGTCTAAACTACTCTATAAACAGAGCTCAGGGGTCATTTCTGATGATAATCATAAGGTTATGGGGCTGAACACAGAACTTTTGAATAAAAACTTGTTTCAGTCTGTAGATCTAGCTTCCCAGTCTTCCAGGTATTTTATTTTTCTTATTACTTTTCTTTTCAATACCTATTTTTTACCTTTAGCTATTTTTGCTTTAACTTCTATTCATGAGATAATATTCAGAATAACAAAAACCACAGAGTATTGTCAATAATAAGAAATAAAATGAGAGTGCATTAATGAGAGTGTACCTATATTTGCAAGTATGGATACTTATTTATATATGCATACATTTCATTTTAAATTAATAGTTATACTGTAAAAATTTAGTGTAACTGAGTTTCTCTGTTGGTTTTAACAAGATTTTCAATTTTATTTTAGTCTGTGATAAAATGTTACTTTTAAAGTGTGCTTTTCTGACTTCATACACTAATATGAAAGCTGTTAAAACAAAATTGTATTACTTATAAATATTTATAAAGAAAATCACATCATAATTTTGAAATCACATGTCACTTATTTTACTACTCCATAGTAGAGATTAATATGAACTAAGTGAAATCTGCCATTATAGTGATTCTTCAATTTAATTATTTATGATAAGAAGTGAACAGAGATGGAAATATGCTCTTAAACTAATTCCTCTCATAGGGTTCTCAGTCCCTGAATTACATTATGTTAAATTCACCTTAACTATGCCTAATACTTTCTTCATAATTTTTCTGCACATTATGAAATTATTTCTAAAGTAGCTTCAAAAGTACTATGAACAATCAAGCGTACTCACTGTTACACACTTAAAATGTTAGTTATTTGATAAGAGAAGGCAATTTAGGACACTTGTTTGTACATCAACAGGCAATGTTCCTTACACTTAGAAATGAATTGAGAATTTACCTGGAAAGGTCCTATATCAAACGAGACTATAAGAATGGCAGCAAGACATTGTTTTATTCTACTTGCTTTCTCTGCAATCTTTCCTCAGTGCCCTTGTCTTTGAAAAATAGTAAAGCATAAAGTCCTCAGGCTGTTCCTTAAACTAGTAAAGACATTTCCAGACTCTTTTCCTGTTTGAACTTTCCTTAGAGGCCTGATCCGGTTGCACTCTCATTCAATGGCACTAGCTATAAATTAAGCAATACAATATCTCATGCATCCTAAATATGAAAACTTCAGTGTTCTAGTACTACAAAAATAACCAGACATTTTATATTAATAGTAATGGGTAAAATAAATGTAATAATTTTAGCTTTTGGCCTGTGCTTAAATTTCCATTAATCTGTGTTCGCTTTTTTCTCAACATTCCTGCAATTTTTCATTTCTTTATCTTTCTCATTGATAATTTCTGAATTTTCACTCACAATATGTTTCTTTATAGACTTATATATTGCTTTGGACAAATGCTGAACTTATAAACTATATTTGAGATATATACTAGGATTTTCATTAAATAGCTTCTGCAGTTATATTCAAATATATGCATACAACAGTGAATATTCTTAGAAGTAAAGTGTTAAATTATAGGACATAAAAATTATAACTTTAAATAATTTTTACAACCTATTCTCTAATAAATATAAATTACATTGACAAACTATTTCCTTGTCATTCTAGCTATAAATTCTAATTAGTATAATTGAAACTAGGCAAAGTAGCACATAATATTAACAGAGATATTAATGTTTATAAATCAAATGCTTCAAAATTGTTATCTGGTATACATTCCTTTTACTAGCTTACTAGGAGAGACACACAGAAAGAGGAAAGAAAAAAATAGAAGAGAAAGAGAGAGTGAGTCAATTGGATTATTGAAGGTACCATACCAGTTATTGTTCTCTTAATATTGAAAATTAAAATTTTAAATTTATGTGTAAATGTTGACAAATATATTTTACCTAGCTATGACTTTCTTTGAATAAAATTTTTATGTTAAGGTCAGAAAGATATCAATATATATTTATACAGAAATTTAAGATTTTGTTTTCATAAATGAGTGTTGGCAACATATGTATGGTATAAAAGGAACACAGATTTTCTCTCTTTTACAAATATATTTCTTTAATTGTACTAGCAATATATATGTATATATATATATATATATATATATATATATATATATATATATATATATATATATATTTTTTTTTTGGTTGTTGGGTCACACCTGGCGGTGCTCAGGGATTACTCCTGGCTGTATGCTCAGCAGTAGCTCCTGGCAGGCACGGGGGACCATATGGGACACCGGGATTCGAACCAACCACCTTTGGTCCTGATCGGCTGCTTGCAAGGCAAACGCCGCTGTGCTATCTCTCTGGGCCCTGTACTAGCAATATTTTCATATCAATTTTACTTACAGTTCTTGCAAGCTATACTTGTTATATAAGGTTTCACATATGGATGCACATTTATAATTAATTGCATTTATTTTTTAAATAAATAACATACAGTTAAATACAAATCGATCATGATAACACTATACTATTATTCAGCTTCATTATAAGACATATTGGAGAAAGTCCCCCATTTCCATTTTTTTTATAAATAATTCTTTAATCATTTTAACTAATGTTTTGTATATGTTTAAAATTATCCTTCAAAATTTCACAGAAAAACTTGATGGTATCACATGACAAAATGATCAAATCTATTCATTCTATGGACTAACTTCTAGTCTTAAAATAACAAAATAATGCATTATCCTAACCTCTAAACTGCTCTATTATATTCACTTACTACTTAATAGCGCCTAATATGCTGTCCTCTCTAAAATTACTCAACTAGAATCACCTAATATCTAGTTGTATTTTATTTAAAGTTATATTATTAAAGGCCATTTACTTTTTGGTTTTAAAACATTTTTAGACATTAAAGAAAAATGTTTTAAAATATTTTTCTTTTATCCTTACAATTTACATATTATTTTTCTTTCTTTTTTCTTTTCTTCTTTTGTGTGTGTGTGTGTGTGTGTGTGTGTGTGTGTGTGTTTGGCTACACTCAGCAGTAATCAGGGATTACTCATCTAGCAGTGCTCAGAGGTTACTCCTGGCTCTGCTCAGAAATTGCTCCCAGCAGGCTTGGGGACCATATGGAATGCTAGCAATCTGTTCCAGGTCTGCTGCATGCAAGACAACTGCTCTAGCCACTGTGCTATCACTCCAGGCCCATAATATTGTGAAAATTTCAAATAATGTTATATTACTTTATTTTTACCACTAAAATAGACTTTCATTGGCAGTTTTCCATGTGTTTTTGTTTGTTCGTTTTTATTTTGAGGTCACACCTGGCAACGATAAGGGGTTATTCCTGGTTCTGCACTCAGAAATCGCCCCTGGCAGTCTCAGGGAATCTTATGGAATGCCGGGAAAAGAATCACCACAGTCCTAGGCCTGCAGTGTACAAGGCAAATGCCCTACTGCTGTGAGATCTCTCCAGCCCGTTTCTTCATATTTTGTCATCTTGTCAATATTTAAATAACCAGGCAACACTTTTAGATACTTAAATATTGCTAAAGTATCAATTCAAATAAATGAACTCCTTTTATACAAATTATTATTTGGATAAATTCCAAGTTAGTTAGTTAATTAAAATTCTCTCAAAAATAGCAATATGGTTTCTATTATTTAACACTATTCTCGAAAAAGGAATAGTTTCCAATATAATCCACAACCTGAATGGTCAACAATAATACGCCACAACTCCATTTTCTCACTTCCTCAAATATTTACTGGCTGTAAATCAATTAGCATGCAATTCTATAGCAATAACTTGGAGATTATTAATTCACAATTATAAGGTGCTTGTACAGTTTCTTATGTACATTGTTTATTCAAAATTCATAGTTTAGATAGTGTATAATTTAATTTAGTGCATATGAGTGCTTCTTCATTTGTGTTTCTCTTAGGAAATACTTTTATTTTTCATTCAGATTTGTTCAAGGACACAGAATGTGAAGACATTTAGTATTCTAGTCCAGAGCCTCTGTTCAGCTAATCCATTTTATGCTTAGAAGCTAGAATGTGAAAAGGTTGTAAAACAAGGAAACAAACTCAAATGGTTATTTCTCATTTTAGTCTAATCCCATTAAACTACAGCAGCAATAAGCATGGTGGCTAAGATAATAAAAAAAATGTGACCACCCTATTTGTTTCTGAAATTCACTGAGACATCCATTCTAATTTACATTAAGTGAAAAGGTATTTACAAAGCAGAAAACAAAAGATCAAATACAAAATATGCAAATGCCACTCTTCTGTTCAGACTAAGTTCTTTACAGTGAGCTTTGCTTTGGGTTGAGTTTTTCATTTGGACTAAAATCAGTTAGGAGAAATTAGATTCTAGGATTTGAGCTCTCTCATTAAAGAATCAGTAAACAAAAGAGGAGAAAAACTTTGTAATTGAGAAGAATTAAAATCCTCCTGTAAATAAAGTTATATACAATATCAACAGATCAACAATGTTTAAGGTTAAAAGACTAGTAAAAGGTGGGACAAATACTGTCGTAATATAGATTAAATCAATTTCATGCACAATTTATTAGTATTGTCATGGATCAACTGTCCTAAGAGAGAATTGAGTGAGTTTTTTACCTATTGCATTACAAAGTGATATTTAAGATAAAGTGTTTTAAAATTTTTTATTCCCCACTTTGACAAAGAAGAAATACAAATGGCCAAAAGACACATGAAAAATGCTCCACATCACTAATCATCAGGGAGATGCAAATCAAAACAGCTATGAGGTACCACCTCATACCCCAGAGATTGGCACACATCACAAAGAATGAGAACAAGCAGTGTTGGCAGGGATGTGGAGAGAAAGGAACTCTTATCCACTGCTGATGGGAATGCCGTCTAGTCCAACCTTTATGGAAAGCAATATGGAGATTCCTCCAAAAACTGGAAATCGAACTTCCATACGATCCAGCTATACCACTCCTAGGAATATACCCTAGGAACACAAAAATACAATACAAAAATCCTTTCCTTACATCTATGTTCATTGCAGCACTATTTACCATAGCAAGACTCTGGAAACAGCCAAGATACCCTTCAACAGATGAATGGCTAAAGAAACTGTGGTACATATACACAATGGAATATTATGCAGCTGTCAGGAGAAAAGTCATGAATTTTCCTATACATAGATGTACATGGAATCTATTATCCTGAGTGAAATAAGACAGAGAGAGAGAGAGAGAGAGAGAGAGACGCAGAATGGTCTCACTCATCTATGGGTTTTAAGTAAAATAAAAGACATTCTTGCAATAATAACTTTCAGATACAAAAGAGAAAAGAGCTGGAAGTTACAGCTCACCTCATGAAGCTCACCACAAACAGGCATGAGTTTAGTTAGAGAAATAACTACATTTTGAACTATCCTAGTAAAGAGAATGTACGAGGGAAATAGAAAGCCTGTCTAGAGTATAGGCGGGGGTTGAGTGGGGAGGAGGGAGATTTGGGACATTGGTGATGGAAATGTTGCACTGGTGATGGGTGGTGTTCTTTACATGACTGAAACCCAAACACAATCATGTATGTAATAAAGTTGTTTAAATAAAAAAAATTTTAAAAAAAAGAATAAAAAAGAAACACACACAAAAATTAAACTTTCTTATTCCCCTGAGAAGCTGTTAAAAATAAAGATTAATTTTTTCTTCCAGAGTTTAACTAATTCCAAAGGTATGGTGTGGGAACCTGGGAATATAAATTTGTTATTTGAATTTGGAAAATGCCTTAGATAGGTATAATAGTGGGTTCAACATAACAGAGATGTGTGTTAGTACTATTTTCATGAATGTTGAATTTTAATTTATAAATATCTTCTCTCAAAAACACACGTCAAAAATAAAAAGGTCAAGTTAAATGTTTACATTTATTTTTCTAATAAATATAAACTGGGGGAACTTTTTTTTTAAGTATAGAATTATGACAGAAGTTCATTCATGTTGGAGAGGACCCGGATTTTATTATAATAATAATATTTCAGCTCCTTTACAGGTTCTGAAATTTTATCATCATCTGGTAAATGAAAATAAATAAATTAATTTGTTTTACCTAACACTATTAAAATAGTCTAAATTAAAGGAAAAGCATCTGTCTCTTTTCTTAGTAAATATAATAAAAACTTAAAAGCAACAACAAAAAGCAACAAGACAAGACACATCCAAAAATTTCAAAATGTGTTTTTAGAGTTACATTTTAATTATTAGAATCCCAAGTTAATGGTACATGTAACAATTACACAAACTCATTTGCCTTTGGAAATTAGACCATTTTGCATAAGTAAGCATGGTTATTTGGAAACTTTCACTGTCTGAAAGTGTGGTCTTTGCTGTACTGCAAGATATTCATTTTTGAAAGATTCATTTTGGGAAGAAAAGAGGGTCAAATAGACTCAGCAGCTTGCTTGGAGGCACGCATCAGTCACGGAAAATGTCAGAAGTAAGGGAATAATTTTCACTGACCGCTTTCCCTCTGTGGAAATGTGTTTGTGGTGTTTGCTCTTTCTCGGACAACTTCGCCCTAGAGAAATGCACAGTTCTTGCTTTGTAGTCCACAGAAGCCGGTTCCTTTCAGCATTATAGGTGTCAAAATTGCTTTTGAGGATGATTAGTCAAAATAAATGCTTTTCCTCTACATGTTAATCTTTGTAAAGCCTTTCCACTGGAGCCCATGTGAAGGGCAGATGCTCCACAGCACAAACTTCATCTTTTCCTCCTCCTGTGACCACCTGCTTCCTGCCTCAGCACTTGGATCCACCTCACAGCCCAGCTGCTTCTTCTGTTCCAGGCCCCCTGGCTCCCTCATTCATGGCACAAGTGCTGTGTGAGCAGTGACCCTAGTGGCTTCCCTGTCATCGTCCAGCTGCCTTCAGCATGAGCAGTGACTTGACCAGATTCCCCTCACATTTCTGCTGTCAGCCTGACACCAGACTTTACAAATTCCCTCCTCCATTTTTCTGTTCTTCAGCTTGTTTTAAGAGCTTTGGAGACCCTGAAACAAGGCCTTTTTGCCTACTGACTCCTCCCAATTGAAGCCCAACTCACCTCCTTCTATATTGCCCATTTTCATCACCCAGGAGACACAAATTTCCAGTGAAGAAAGAAAAACAGAGTAAAGTCTTTCCCCCATCATATCCAGAGTTGACAATATCTGTCACTTATATTTTAAACTCATCTTTGTTTTTGGAAACAGAGCATTAAAATAGACCTACATACTAGTAAGTAAAATATAATGATTGTTTTTCAGGACTTAGAATTCAAGCATACTAAGATACAGATAGCATAACTAGAGTAGGAAAAAAAAGTACTACTTAAAGAACTAAATTTTGCCAGGGTACTGGGTTTCTAATTTCTTCCTAACTTTAGCAACATTTCTGGCCTCAGGAAGTTGCTTTGCTGATCCAGGTCTCAAATGCCTCATTAATAAAATGTAAATTGCAAAATTTTGTCTGCCTAAGGACCATGGCCTGAGATAGGTAGAAGTTTAAATTAAATTCCTCTATTATAATAGTATAGCAAGAATAGTTATCATGTAACAAAAGCGGACAATGTTTAATTCTGTTCAAAATAATTTAAACATTTAAAAGTCAACAGTATAATAAATAAGAATACATCTTAAAATTGTGATTTGCATTTAAAGTTATTTCTTTTGGTGAACACCATAGAACTATATTATCCTGTTTCTTTCTTCATTTTTCATTTAATAAATACATATTAAGGATTTGTAATATTGTTGCCTTTTAATTTAGCCTATAATTTTAACTATAAAATTATAGTGTATTATAATTATCACTTTATTTATTTTGTTGGTTTTGATACAACGCCTCCCAGTGCTCAGGGTTTACTTGTAACTCTGCACTCAGGAATTACTCCCTGCAGGGATTGGGGAAACATATGGTATGCTAGGGATAGGCCCAGGACAGCTTCATGCAAAGCAATGAGGCTACCCACTGTATTTGCTTTCTAGCCACCATAATAATGAATTTATATTAATCTTTACCTCAGTTAAACAACTATATTCTACCAACAATACTTCTAATTTGCTTAAAAACTTTTAGGTCACAAATATAGATATGCATTAAATTTTACATTGTGCCAGGGCATAGTAAATTAATTAACATGCTATTTCACATGTTTGAGATCTAGGTCTGGACCCTGGCATCCCATAGTTCTGTGAGTATCCCTGGGTATAATCCTAAAGGGCCCTGAGTACCATTAGGTTTGGGCCTGGAGGCCCTCAAGCTCTTTCAGGATGACCCTGGAAATTCCTGATGTCTTCAGACCCTTTTCATTGAACATTGGTCAAGTTGACTGATGACTGCCAGTAGACCCCATGACATCTGCGCACCAATTGGGAGGTTCTCCTCTGCAAAGAAGTAGTGTATAATAAATTTTATTGAAATATTTTAAATTTAATTTTATTCTTTGGTTATAGGAACCTGTTGTGCTCAGGGATCACATCTGTAAGTGTTCATGGAATCAAATGTGG
The DNA here is from genome assembly GCF_024139225.1 of Suncus etruscus. Classification (NCBI taxonomy): domain Eukaryota; kingdom Metazoa; phylum Chordata; class Mammalia; order Eulipotyphla; family Soricidae; genus Suncus; species Suncus etruscus. The sequence continues at coordinate 69,329,608 of NC_064860.1, forward strand.
TGCAGGAATCTGACTCAGTTTCACCAAGGTAAGGAAGCTCCTTACCTTCCATACATCCCTAAAATTATTTAAAATTTTATTTTAACTTTATTAATATTTATTTATTTTCCATAGTGTTTTATTCTGTTTGAATCAATTAGTTTTTAAACTATAAATAAGATTACAAAATAAGCACCTGAAAATTCAATGTCATACTTAAAAGTGTTGATAAATACAATAAAACAAGAAGAATGAAATGCATGCCATTGTTTTATATAATTATTAGATATAATTATATCAATTGAGATATTGATATTGGGCATATTGCTAGGAAGAAGTGAATGTTAACATAAATATATAATCACCCACTCAATAGCCATACTGTAAAATATAATCAAACTGATATCATATCCTAAAAATGTATTTTTCTTATTTTGTTTAATAAATATTTTTGGTTTTAAAATTTTACTATGATTTTAAAAATAAGGAATAACAATGCTTTGACGGCTTGTTATATATTACCAAATTTCTTCTTTTTTAACTTTTTTTTTTTTTTTTTTTTTGGTTGTTAGGCCATACCCGGTAACGCTCAGGGTTTACTCCTGGCTACATGCTCAGAAGTCGCTCCTGGCTTGGGGGACCAAATGGGACGCTGGGGGATCGAACCATGGTCCATCCTAGACTAGCGCAGGCAAGGCAGACACCTTACCTCTAGCGCCACCGTGCTGGCCCCACCAAATGTCTTCTTTAAACTCATTAGCTTGAGTTTTCTACAAATAAGGCATTAATATATTCTCTCAATAATTGTGAGTATGTCAATGTCTATCCTTTCTAAAAATGTATATTTTTTAACAAAATTAAATTGAAGTAAAGTATATTTATTCTTGATTTTATTGAACTATTAGAGCTGGATAGAAAGAGTACATTTTGTCATTTTGTTTACAATATGCTTAGAACTTTACAAACTTAGATTCTGTATCACATTCAAACTTTTAAAATCATATTTTAAATAAAGAAATATGTTTTTATGTAATGATAGTCTCTGCTCAACCTCCTTAAGAAAATGGCTAATATGTGATTTTTGATATTTTTTTGATATTTGATGTCAAGAACAACATTTCATTTGTTGATAAAAAATTAAATTTAAAAACACACTACTCACCATCTGCTTTTCTGTGTTTTGTTTATTCTACAAGAGTTTCACTCATTTGTAGTTTGCTTAGGTTGTTTTTTCTACTTTTTTAAGTTTTATCTTACACCTATCCTAATGATTATCATAATTCAAAGGAACATAATTTTAATTACATATTTTTATTTTATTATAACAATAGTTTGAGAGTAGTTCAGTCATCATGAGCATTGTTTATAGATTTTTAGAACTCAATTTATTTGTCTTCAAACTAGACTAACTTTAATTATAATTTTATATATTATTAATTTACCTAGTATTTTTTATTGCAGGCTGACAATTTTATCATAATTTCCAAATTTATGGTATTGCATGAAGTCAATGTATCACTTCATTGATGTTTCTATGCTTCCATGTAACCTCTATTCTTTCTGATCTTCACTATCCTCCTGGCTCACTGACAGTCTTGGTTTGGGTGACAATTGTACTTTTTACCATCACCAGGTGCTTAAGACCCTCATATGAATTTCTGTGTTACTTCCAGTTCATCTATTCATTCTTTTACCCCCCCCCTCTTCCTAGAACTGGCACTCTGAAGTCTTTATTCAAATATTCCAGGTTTATTATTGATTTATATTATCCTTTTTTTTTTTTTTTTTTTTTTGGTTTTTGGGCCACACCCAGTAACGCTCAGGGGTTACTCCTGGCTATGTGCTCAGAAGTTGCTCCTGGCTTGGGGGACCATATGGGACACCGGGGGATCGAACCGCGGTCCGTCCAAGGTTAGCGCAGGCAAGGCAGGCACCTTACCTTTAGCGCCACCGCCCGGCCCCTTATATTATCCTTGATCTTGGTTAGTTTCTCTATTTATCAAAGATGAATAAGATATTCCCATTTTTATCCTGCCTTTGGTTTATTTTAATAAGCATGATGTACTATAATTCCATGCAATATATAAAACTACACAACTTAATTTTTTCTTGTGTTTGCAGAGTCATCTTTTGCATTCATATTCTTTGTTCATTAATATAGTCTGACATTTGATTGTATACATATACAAAGGTATATATATACATAATATGTACATGGTGTTTATATACATATGTATGTATATGTATATATACACACTAGAAGTTGCAATGAACATAGGTTTGCATTATATATTTTTAAATTAATGTTATGTGGTTTGGTACTAAATATCTAGACATAACATTGCAAGGTCATATGTGATTTCCAGTATTACTCTTTTAAGAAATATCCATTTTTTTCTCCAGAAAGGCAAGATCAATGGCATCCTACAGTGTATAAAAATAGTGAATTTTTAATAACACTCATCTAGCAATTGTTGTTTTCAATGTATTTCATATAAACCATTTTTAAGGATGTAATGTGATGCCTGTTAGTTGCTTTGATTTATATTTCTCTGATGCTAAGTGATAGTAACTGCTTTATCAAATGTTTATCGGCTACTCATATACCTTCTTTGTGGAAGCACCTACTTATATCTTCCTCATTTTAATGGTTTAATTTCTTTGTCTTTTTCCTAAGATATATGAGTTGTTTATAGATTTTGAATGCTATTTCATTATTCAAAACAGTACAGTTGAATATTTTCAGTAAAATGGGTGCCATTTTATTCTGGATCAAGGGTTTATTTTATGTAGAAATGCTTAAAATTTATATACTCATTTATGCATATTTTTAATTTTTTTTTATTTTCTAGCAATCAGGTCATCAAATGAACTATTTAAAATAGATTTTTAGGGGCCAAAGAGATAGCATGATGGTAGTGCATTTGCCTTGCATTGCAGAAGGATGGTGGTTCAAATCCTGGCATCTCAGATAGTTTCATGAGCCTGAAAGGAGCGATTTCTGAGCATAGACCAGGAGTAACCCCTGAGTGCTGCCAGGTGTGACCAAAAAACAAAAAACAAAAACAAACCAAAAAATAGATTTTTAAATAAGTTTCCAAAATATGTGTGTTTGTTAACTGAAAAACTTCCAGAAGAATATAATATTTCTCAAGGTTTCCAAGAAATACTAAGCTTGGCTCTCAGAGGAAGGCAATACAAATTAATTCTATCAAGGCCCATACAGGTTACTGTAGCTGCCTCAGTAGCAGGCTGTTTGCATCTTGCAAAAAAGAAAAAAGTCACCACTAGCAAGTATTATGGTAACTCTACTGGAAATATGTATTTGAAAATATTTAAGAACTAACAAAGGTCAGCATTTGTCTATACAAATATTTATGTTTGGCAAGAGTGTGCTACAGAGTTAAAAGATATGTCAAAAACAACAAACAAAAAAATTAAAAAATCCTAGTAATAACAAAAGAAATTTAATTTAGTATTAGAAGATTGTCAAAGACTGGCTTGTTTGTGAATTTGAGTTACAAGTAAATTTTATAATTGCATCAAAATGAATTAATCTTTTCAGATTCAATTTTTGTTTATGTTCCAACATTTTAAATGAGTACATAGGAGGATTGGACAGTGAACATGGAAAGAGGTCTGAAAATAGTATGAGTTTGTCAAGTTTTCATTAGTCTTACCTCTTTATAGTGCACTAATGAATCTGTAGACTAACCTTGACATTTTTTTCTATCAACTCCCTTATAATTTCTACCCAGAAATTATTTTCCTGCCCAAAGTTGTCTCATATGCACTAATGTGAAGTTATATACAGGGATTGAAACCTTAGTTCTGATATAAGAAGGATAAAGAAATAGTTTTTCAGAAATTACCAAAAATTAGAACTTGTGTAAAACAGACATTTTGAATAGCAATAGCCATTAGGCAGGAAAGAGCAATTGGGGGATAGAGCTATGCATTATTTCTCCATCCGGTTTTCTGGATTAGAAAAGTCCTAGAAATCTAGAAATGCTGAAAATTCCTTATCAAGTTTTTTTTTATTTAACTAACTTTATTAAATACATGATTGTGTTTGGGTTTCAGTCATGTAAAGAACACCGCCCATCACCAGTGAACTATTCCCATCGCCAATGTCCCAAATCTCCCTCCTCCCCTCTCAACCCCCGCCTGTACTCTAGATAGGCTTTCTATTTCCCTCGTATATTCTCATTATTAGGATAGTTCAAAACGTAGTTATTTCTCTAACTAAACTCATCCCTGTTTGCGGTGAGCTTCTTGAGGTGAGCTGGAACTTCCAGCTCTTTTCTCTTTTGTGTCTGAAAATTTATATTGCAAGAATGTCTTTCATTTTTCTTAAAACTCACAGATGAGTGAGACCATTCTGTGTCTTTCTCTCTCTCTCTCTCTCTCTGACTTATTTCACTCAGTATAATAGATTCCATGTACATCCATGTATAGGAAAATTTCATGACTTTATCTCTCCTGACAGCTGCATAATATTCCATTGTGTATATGTACCACAGTTTCTTTAACCATTTGTCTGTTGAAGGGCATCTTGGCTGTTTCCAGAGTCTTGCTATGGTAAATAGTGCTGCAATGAATATAGGTGTAAGGAAGGGATTTTTGTATTGTATTTTTGTGTTCCTGGGGTATATTCCTAGGAGTGGTATAGCTGGGTCGTATGGGAGCTCGATTTCCAATTTTTTGGAGGTATCTCCATATTGCTTTCCATAAAGGTTGGACTAGACGGCATTCCCACCAGCAGTGGATAAGAGTTCCTTTCTCTCCACATCCCCGCCAACACTGCTTGTTCTCATTCTTTGTGATGTGTGCCAGTCTCTGGGGTGTGAGGTGGTACCTCATAGTTGTTTTGATTTACATCTCCCTGATGATTAGTGATGTGGAGCATTTTTTCATGTGTCTTTTGTCCATTTGTATTTCTTCTTTGTCAAAGTGTCTGTCCATTTCTTCTCCCCATTTTTTGATGGGATTAGATGTTTTTTCTTGTAAAGTTCTGTCACTGCCTTGTATATTTTGGATATTAGCCCCTTATATTATGGGTATTGAGTGAATAATTTCTCCCACTCAGTGGGGGGCTCTTGTATCCTGGGCGCTATTTCTTTTGAAGTGCAGAAGCTTCTCAGTTTAATATATTCCCATCAATTTTTTATTGCTCCAAGTTATAGTACCCAATTGACACAGACTATTTGTAGTGCTCTATAGAATCTAGAAAATCGTGTGTTGTAGAAATTTCACCTATTTTTCATTTGTTATTTTAGTTTAAACTCAAATGAGGGTGTTCATTTTAGTTACTGATCAAAATTATGCTAAGAATTGAGTTACAGGATTTTTAATTATATGTGAAAAAATTGCAAGGCTCTCTCAATTTTTTTAGTTGCCAATTTAAAACAGAATTAATTATTAATTACTTAGGAACCTTAACATTTTTATTGGTAATCAGTAAAGTAGATTGCTGAGTGAAATAATCTCTTAATTTAAAGCTATTATCTGGGAAAGGTTATCAAAATTTTAAGTACACATTTTTTCCAAATACTCTCAGATTAATATTACACATATGATGACACGGATTTGTTAATACTCTATACTTATCTAATGTGTATAATAATGGGAGCTTTAGTTATCTACTGAAATCATAATATTTACTGCTAACTACAAAAATACAACCACAAGAAGCCACTAATCATGAATATTTTGGTACTATAAGTATATAAATGAAATATATTTAAGTATATATGTAAATAAAATAATGGTGTTTTTAAATTGTATATAGAGCTTGAGATCCTGGTTTTGGTTATAATAAAGGCATTTCTTTTTTTTTTTTTTTTTTTTTTTTGGTTTTTGGGCCACACCCTGTGACGCTCAGGGGTTACTCCTGGCTACGCGCTCAGAAGTTGCTCCTGGCTTCTTGGGGGACCATATGGGACGCCGGGGGATCGAACCGCGGTCCGTCCTAGGCTAGCGCAGGCAAGGCAGGCACCTTACCTCCAGCGCCACCGCCCGGCCCCTTTAAAGGCATTTCTTATTAGGATAAAATATATTAATTGGCCAAAGATTATAATAAAATAGCTTTTGATAAGCAGATGTTGTATTGCCTTTTATAAATTAATTACAATCAAAATAAATTTAATTAAAATTAATCAAAACAAATGGAAAATCTGTTAGTTTTTAAATTTAAGCTTTTTATGTATATAGAGGCTTCTAGAAGCAGACCATTTATGAAGCAATAGTTTAATGAATTTTCTTAGTTCCAACATTATTTTTTTCACCACAGGATCAAGAAGTGAAGCCTAAGGATTGACTAGTAGGGCATGGAATTATGTCACATTTAATTTCAGGATTTCATAAAGATAAAAATCTTTCAAAACATTTGGTAATAATTACCATTTATTAAAGGCAACCGAAAGCATCATTTTTAAATTCTAAAATTTTTCCTCTATAATTAAAGTGCAGATCAACTTTTATTTTCATATTTCCATTATTTAATATCAGTTATTCCACTAAATTTCTGGCTAAGACAAGATTTTAAATCATAGTGCAACACTTGAATACATCAATTCTATACTTAATTGTGCTGAAATTAAATTCTAATTTTTTGTTTCCATGTCCCAAATTGAGTTTTAAAAGTCAATAGTAATAGTAAAGTAATAGTTTAGGAATAAAGTTAGAAATCGGGTTGTACTTATTTTGTATCTTCTAAAACTTGTTATAAAAATAATATATTGTTAAGTTACTATAAGGAGGATATTCAAAATAAAATCTAGAGTATACATTTCTAAACTGTTAACTGACATAATTTACTTGTATAAATCTATAGTTTATGAATACCTTAACTAATATTATTTTTATATTAATAGAAAATAATTAACTCTATATTTTTATTCAACGACTGCTGACAAAGTAGGTAATTTTTGTCACTGCAATATTGTTTAGAAAAATCTTTGAATCATAGAGAATTATATATAAAATGATGATTTCATAAGCAATATAGTCATATTTATAATATGCATTATATTTTGTCAGAAGTCTTAGTTACTTGCCTCCTTTTCCATAATTCTTTCCTTATACCTTACTTTGGGGTGGGGGAGAAAGAATGCCTATTGAAACACTATCTTGTCACACAATCTCTTTAAGACAAAAATCGACAAATGATTGTAAATTTCTAGGAAACTTTGGCTTTGCACTCATAAGCATGGTCTTTCATTCTTCATGCTTTATTTCCCCTCATATTTATTGGCATATGTTTTTGCCTTTATAAAATTGAGATAAAGTTGCAGTTAATGGATGGAAGAAAAGAAAGAGAGGGTGTATATAGCCTGTGGAGTTTCTCTAGATGGCCACTTCTGCTATTTGCTGCATTTCTTGTTATGCCAAAACAAAAAATTTACATTATTTTAAAAAAATGAGAAAGTACCTTTGCTATTATACTTCTTCAGTACCTTCTATGACATAATTCTGAACACATTACCAATAAAATATAGATCTCAGTAATATGAATAGCTAGTTTTTGTACTTATGATCTGCAGTATAGATCTATATTTATGATCTAATTTTTATAATCATGATTATTTTTGCTAACTTTTGTACTTTGTTTACATTTTTACACAAATTTTATGAAATATATTATATTTAATGCTAAGCATTTTATGTGTTTATATCTTACTCCCTTATACTCTCAGAGTTAATTACATGATTTTTAATATTCTATATCATGATTGCCTTTATTTGATAATCTTTCATTATTTCTTACCTATCTACCCAACTATCAAACTAGCTCTAAAAAGCCATATACTATCCTCTGTTACAGAGACTTACCTTCTGTTAATGGAACTTTTTTTTGAGTTTTATTTATTTTTTTATTTAAACTTGATAATTACAATGTTGTTCATACTACAGTATTTTTTCACAAAGTTGCTCATGATTGAGTTACAATTATACAGCATATAACTATCTTCTCACCAGTGTACATTTCCTGTCACCAATGTCAACAAAAAATGTTTGCTTTGTTATTTGGAGGATACTACTTTAAGATTTCTATTAATTCTTTGCATACAGATACTGTGTATATGGACTTTTTCTGTATTATCATTTCCCTGATAATAATTCAGTTTTAAATATTAATCTAACCTCTGATTTTTGTTGATGAACGTTTTTAATTTGTTTTCTTTCAAATTGTCTATATTGTCACATTTGATGTGCTTCCTGTATACAAATTATAATTGGGTTATGACTTTGCAGAACATAAAAATATTTTCTTTTTTCCTGGTCTCCTGAGTTTCTTATGGGGTTTCTTGTCATTCTAGCTATACAAAATAGACTCAAGAATAAAAATATGCTCTGGAACACCAAAAAAAAAAAGAATATAAGTTTAGAACCAAGTTTAGTTTAGAAATAACTATTAATCTATTGCTAATTCTGCTTCTGTAGTTTAGCTAAATTTACAGCCAAATTGCAATCCCAGTTCAGAGTGTGTGAACTAGAACAAGGCCTAAAATAACAAATGCCAGTCTCTGGAACCTGTCCTTGTGAGCACATACCAAGTCCAGATGGCCAACCACAAAGTGCAGAATGGCCTCAGGTAGTATAAGAATGTACAAACTGAAGACTGCGTCTGGGAACTGTACAGATAAGATTTTCTTTTTACTAAACATACTACTTAACCTATGCATTTGTTTGGTGCCATTATTTAGAACCAATAGTTTTAAATGTTGAATGTGACCTATAAAACATATTTTTTAATTTGGCTGGGGATTGTTGTCTAACCAGGAGTAACCAAAGCACGCTGTTAATAATAAAATTCACTTGTCTATTGCAATGCTGTTCATTTCCTGTGTTCATTGTATGATGAATCTCAAATTCATACCTTATACAGGGACACCTTGCTTTTTAAGTATATAACAAGATAAGGAGAAAGTGTGTTATTATGTGGATCAGTCTACACAGAAATGATTTACAAAAGTCCAAAGCATTACTTGTGATTTAAAAAAAGAAACCTGTTTATTTAACTTATTAATACTTATTAATGTACCATGCTTTTGTCTTTGTTATAATGAGATAACTCAGATTAATTATTGGAATTATTACTGGTAGACAACTCCTAACACACAATCCTATTTTAATCTTCTCAGTTAGGATTTCTCTACTTTAATTGTTTTAATAATTTTTTCTTCCTTACACCCACTTCTTTCCTTTTATAATTTAAGAGGTTAACACATAATGAACTTCAAGCTTTTTTCAAGTGTTTTTATGTCAAAAAAATTTGAAGACAATATATAGTTGGACAATAAAATGGGGGTAGAGGTAACAGTGTTGTAGATAAATATTTATCTTTCTCGCAGCTGACCTACATTTGATCATATGTATTTGATTAACATCTGATCTTCTGAGGGCTGCCAAAAGTGATTCTTATACTGCTTAAAGATTCAAAGGTGCTAAACTTTAAGTAGAGAATGGTAGGAGGTATGAAGATAGTAATGTAGTAATGTATGATAGTAATGTATAATAGTAAAATAGTGTCTAAAAACTAAATTAACTCCAGACATGAATTCCTGTTAAAGGACTTCATGAAAGAACCTTTCTTTTGGAATTTAGAAAACCTTTGAGATGCAAATTCCCGTCAAGGAGCTATGGTGCTTTCTGATAGGACAGGTGGATGGATCCTCCATCAAAGAAACAAAAAACTTAAGAGGAATATTTAAAGATGATCATCAACTGCTCCTAGATCTTCCTTTTGGAATCATTTTCAGTAATGAATGGGGTAAAAGTGGGGGTTGGGAGCAGTTTGGCAAACTGTTTCTAACCTAACTTTGTAGAAAAAGAGGTGTGCACTTGCCATTCATATTTCTAGTAGTATTCTCTAACTTGAGATTTGCATGTTCAGACTTTTAACATAGGTCCTCTCTTACATTGTATTTCTTCAGTAAAATTGTTTTCATACACACACATAAGAAATCAAGTAATTTCTGAACCCAGAGCTAGAATTAAGACTTGAAAACAGCCCAGTGAGATCCCAAAACAAAATTTAATCAAAATTATAAGTTACTCAAAAGTGAAATAGGAACTACCATGTTTGTGTATTATTTTTACTGTTGAAAAAGTTAGTTTTTTCTTCACAAACCACTAAGCAACAATTATCTAAGCACTGAGTGAAAGAGCAAGCCTCAGTTTCTCCTTCCGAGCTTCTATGAGTAGGTACATTTGTACAGTTCCCAACATGTTATACATTGCTACAAATCCCTGGTTTTATTCTGGGATAAGTAATTAATAATTCTCAAAGATCATAAATTATGTCCCACACTATAGGCTCATCAAGACAATAAAAAAAAAAAAAACCAGAAGGCTAGAAACTAGCAAGACTAAGCCTATCTGTATAATATTTGCATTTTCTTTTCTTTTTCCTCTGATTTTCTATTACATTTTCTTGACTTGAAAAGTTGTAACATAAGGACCCAGTTGTTCTCCAAAAAACCAAAGAAATCAATCCTACTTAACATAGTCTTAACCTAATTTCCTTTTCAACTTGTGGATTATTTTGTCCTTTTGACTTTGCAACCTATTTTTCTATTTTCTAATTCCTACTTTGAATATGTTTATTACTAAATATTTTCATCCTTGAAGAATCTGAGAACTGTGGTTAAACACAGAGACATAACATCCTCATGAGGATGCTAGTGTTCTAGAAGGTTCAAACACTCAAATATAGGTTACTTTTATATGATTTTAAATGTCCTTTTAAATAGAAACAGTTTGATAAAAATTTCATACATAGAATTCTACTTATTAGTTTATTCCCAATAATTTAATAATGAGAAACAAAACATTTTGAAACTTCAAATAATTTGAAGCATTTACATTCCCCTACAAAATCAATTTATCCCTCTAGGACAAGAACATCATAAGTTATATTCCAACTTGATTGATAACTTGGTAATTCTAAATGAAATATAGTCTTAGCTTTCTGAGTACTCTGGCCTCATATTAATATGGATTTGAGTATTTGTTCTACCAGACAAAGCAATCCATCATTTCTTCTGTTATATAACAGGTATCTGCCATAATTGTTATTTTTACTTGTCTTTGTGTGCCTTCTTAAACAAAAGGGAGAGGAAAAATATTTTCTTTTATCTTCCATGGCTTATGTACAGTGCAAAGTAACATACTTGTTGACTCTCTTATCTTCCTTGTACAATATTTGTACATTCCTTTAGATGTGTTTTTCAGAATCATTTCCTAACTAGACTATCTACACTAATTTTCTTGATTCTATACCTGAATCAAGTAGAGGATTCAAAGGGAGATGATCTTCTACTATGGTATGTGCCTCTCATTGGGAATTTGGAATTCTCTTCTATTCAGTTATGTTCTGAAGCACTGGGTTTTTAGCAGCCATATAAATAAAATAGCTTTATATCCTACTTTCTCCCAGCATTTCTACAAATATTGAAATCAATTTTTCAGACAGAATATCTATATTTAAGGAGTACTGTGTCATGTGAAATTGTTTCTCCCTCTTATTTCAGAAGTACATAAAAACAGTTTATTATTTATTTTGTTCAGCATTAAGATATGTCTTCAAGCACCCATTATTAAAAAGGAGGCTTGATGTTCTGCTATCTCATTCACCATTATCTTTAGTTACACATGATTGCCTCTAACTCTCTCAAAGTTCTTGAGGAATACCTGTCTAACAATTCCTAGTGAAAACTTTTAGATCTCTTATCTGCTTTAAAATTTGTGTGAGATTTTAATTTGAAAGTCACTGTTCAGTCTACAGGGGAAGTCGCTAAAAAAATCTTGACGGGATGATATTTAAACATTGCAAGTAATATGTTCTCACAATTTCAAAGCAAAAAGTTTAGCAGGTTTGGTCTCTGTTCTTTTACAGAGAGATGAGCATTTAGTATCCTATACTAAGAAGTTATTTAGTGGTGCTTCTTCTGGGTGTGCAACTTTAGTTTTTCTGTATATCATAAGCTCTTCCTATAAGAGCAGCAGAAAATGTGATTTGCATTTTCTAGAGTTAGATGCCACTTTTTGTTTTGTTTTGTTTTGGGGCCACACCTGATATACTCCTGGCTCTGTGCTCAGGAATCATTTTGGGTGAGCTCAGGGAACCATAAGGAATGTCAGGATTAAACCAGGGATGACTTCATGCCTTACCTGCTGTGTTCTCACTCCAGTCCCACGATGACACTTTTGTTTATTGTTTTGTTTGTTTGTTTCTTGGGGGATCACATTTGGCAGTGATCAAGGTTATTCCTGGTTTGCACTCAGAAATCATTCCTGGCAGGCAGCAGGGATGATACGGGATGCCTGGATTGGAACCACCGTTCTTTTGGATCAGCTGCAGGCAAGGCGGACGTCCTACCTCTGTGCTTTCTCTCTGGCCCCATTTTTATCTATTTTCAATGTGCCTGAAAGCATACCAATATAAATAGAATGAACAACACTCTCCATAATACCTTGCTTTTTTAGAATTATATTGCAGAAAAGTTCTGAAACATTCTATTCAAGGATTTTCAGTTTCATACCTGTCATTAACAATATCAGATATTGTGGTAGCTACTTAATCTTATAATTATTTTGATTATTTTTACATGAGCATAGGACATATATCTTTTGCAAAGGGTTAAAATAACAAAAGGAATGTAAACATTCAAACATATAGAAGAGTTTAAGATAATTCACTTTTACCTGCATTTTCACATTATATATGTATATTTATTACATCTTGATAGTGTTTCATAATACATGTGTTTTTTTTTAAAGATAAACAAGGTTGAAAGAATAGAAACTGGTTAGTTAGAAACAAGGGAATGTTTACTAAAGCTAGAAACTAGAAAGAGACCAAAGCTAGGATAGACAGATTAAACAGAAAATGTTTGCTCCAAAGTGTTAACAAATGTTTTGTGAATGTGGAATAAAGCAATGCATATGAAAGTTTCTGGAGCCCATTGTCAGCACCTAATTAGGCTTCAAGTAATAACGAAGGGAAGTTTTGCTCATTAACTTGTTCATTTCTCCATATAGTAGCCAAAATGCTACGTAGTAAACTGGAAGGTCAGAATGAATTCCCTTAAATGGAGCTTTGGGCTTATTTGTGGATGCTTCAAGTTTCTTACTTCCTGTATTTTTCTAGGCATTTGCCTAATGGATTTGGGGTATTGACAGTTGTAGAATCACAGATTTAAGCAGTGAAGAGCAAACACCTAAATGTTTGTTTGTTCTATACACACACACTAAGAAAGTAAATGTAGGTGTCTTTTAAAATCATGAACAACTGCAATACTGCAACTCAGGTTAAGGTAAAGTCTAAATCATCCTTTACAGCAGCAGAACAAATAGGCACAGAGCTTACTGATGCTTGGCCGTTTTCACATTGTCTACTGCAATATAATTCTGAAAATATTGCTCTATCAGTTTTGTGTGCATTCTGAGCTTGTCACCCTTTTCTCTACTATTTGAGAAATACCTCAAATAATATAATTTAATTCAGTAGATAAACCTCTGAAAATTTGTATTTTTCACAGTTCTTATTGTTAATTGCCCAATACCTGCCAATTTAGGGCATGCTAAATAATGCTCCAAAGCTGAATGATTCTCTATTTTTTTATGTTTGTGCCTCGTTAAATTATAATGTAGGAGAAACTGCGACATACTAAAGGCACAAAAAGATGTATTAGAGTATCATAAGAAAAAAAAAGATGAGATGACAACTCTAAAAGGCTGGGAAAGATGATAACAAGCGCACTATAGATAGGAAAACAAGTCAAAAGAGAAATTATCACACTATTTGGGCTCCTCATTTTTTGTGAGCAGAGCTAGATTTTTCTCAGAGTAACTGGCTTCTCAGTAGTCTATTTACTTTTGAAGATGTATTCATGCATGTTTTCTGTCCTGAATTTCTACTTAGTCTTTTAGCCAGACCTATTTGTTTAGATCATGTTACCCTTCAGTTACTGAAAAACATATAAACAAACAAATAAAAACAAAAACAAATAAAAAACTATACCCAGAAAAGCATGGCACATAGCTAATGACTTTATAAACAAACTTTACTCTTAGCAGACAATAACTGCTGAGTTACAATAGCAAAATGTGATTTATTCAAAGTAATAAAATTTCACACTTAGAAAATCTCTGATTTGATTTTATGAGACTAACACTTGGTCAAAGGATAAGAAGTCGATACTATATAACAATCTTCTCAATAAAAAATTTAAACATTTTATCTTGTACTTTTACATAATTATGCTCAAAATACACGCATTTAATATTTTGACCTTTTGAAAATATTCTCACAACCTATTCTCTTAAATGAATAATGCAACAACAATAGATAGTGTATTAACTGAAAAGCATCATTCCATAAAATAACTGTCTATCCTGTGGCTACAGTATCAAATATAAATTTATTTATTTATTGTTTTTTGGGGCCACACCTGGTGACACTCGGGTTACTCCTGGCTCTGTGTTTAGAAATTGTTCCTGGCTCAGGGGACCATATGGGATGCCAGGGATTGAACATTAATCCATCCTGACCGCATGCAAGGTCTCTGTACTACCACGCCAGCCCCAGTATATACATATGTATATTTAAATTGTACATATTTTAAGTTGTAAAAATCCTGATTTGAAATTGTCAGATTAGTATGATTTTAACTAATTGTCACATTTTTTTAAAAATTGATATGACTGGTATAAATTTTATATTACTCTGCTTTTATATTGACTTTACTCATTAATGACAGTGTTTTAATCTACAAAGAAAATATATTCCCCCAAATGCTGCAAAAACAATTGATAAAGTACTTGTAGATAGAGTTATAATGCCAGTCTTTTCTTTATAAAGAAACCTTACCACCAGGGGTTTTTCTCCTAACGTTACTGTCTTTTGGTGATTTCAGTACTGTGCCATCATAAGAGGAAGTTGATATTATTGGAATGGTAATCCTTTCATGCTCTTTCATTTATTTTTCTGACTTTTATTTATATTTTTATTCTTTGCCAAGCAACATTCAGAATTTCTTTTTATTGTTGTTTAGGTGAGGTTGAATGAACCCCAATGGAAAATTTTTTTATTATATTTTTAGTCTGTTTGCTTTTGTTTAACAAAAGGTGCTTTTTTAACAATTTAACTTAAAAATATGTAAAGTATTTAAAAATTTTAGTTTAATTGTATGTTTATTTTATGACCTATAGACACCTAGATAATAAGACTTTCTGTAAATTTATTGTATTTAAAACATTTTAATGTTTGTGTTTTATAAATTTATTATATATTATTTTGAACATCAAATGAAAATCAGGAAATAGTCATGTTGAATCATTTTATTTACATATTTTTCTTCTCTAGAATATATATTAAGATTGCAGATAACCTTGTTATGTTTATTCTTTTTATATACTTATATATTTTTGTTTGGTTTTCAAAAAGCACTAAAAATCTCATATAACATTTCTGTAAACTCTTATTATTTAGGTCCATGTGATGGTTTACTCATTACATATAACGGACAAATAATGGACATATAATGGCAATTTGTCTCTGAAATAGTTGAGCAGGGTATTGCTACAAGTCAGTGCATTAGACAGGATTTCTTCCACATAGAGTATATTTCATAAAAATGTTACTATGGGGTAAGGGAGATAGCACAGTGGTAGGGTGCCTGCCTTGCATGCAGCTGATCCAGGATGGTCATTGGTTAGAATCCTGGCATTCCATGTGGTCTCCCAAGCCTGCCAGGAGCAATTTCTGAGTGCAGAACCAGGAGTAACCAAAAAAAAAAAGTTACTTTGTATGACATTGCCTGTGACGCTACAAAGCATACCATTATGATTCACTTACCATTTGTCTAACAGATGCATATCAGCTTTTTAAGATATCTTTCAAAGAAAGTCTTGCACAAACATGAATATAAAGAAGCTGAACTTATCTCTAAAATAGCAATTTTGATTATTTTCTTTTAGAATAGAAAAAGTTGAAAAACCATTGTCTCATAATTTTCAAGAATAATTAAGCTTAAATTAAACATGTATCCTTGATCCAAAGCAATCTGCTTTCTATGTTCTCTCTCAAATAAGGATTCTTATCGTGTGAAATAGGCATCTTAAAGTGTTTATTCTAAAAATATCTAAATCCCTAAAACTCAAAACCTTTGTACTATTTACATTCAATCATTGACACAGCACTTTTCTGACATAGCACTTTGTCTCACATACTTAATAAATTCTTTATGAATATGAGGTACAAAACTAAGAGCTTGTATTATATTGTGATTTAAAATACTTCAAAATGAATGGAGTAATGCTATGTTAGATATATGTAAATAAATAATTTTTCCCTTTTTTTGTTGTTTGTTTTTGTGGGGCTGGGCACACCCAGCGGCAGCGCTCAGGCGTTTCTTCTGGCTTTGAGTTCAAAAATTGCTCCTCGCAGTCTTGGGGAACCATATGGGATGCCGGATATTAAATTTGGGTCTGTCACGGATTGTCCATGTACAAAGCAAACATCCTACTGCTGTATTATTGCTCCGGCCCCAATTTTTCCCATTTTTAAGGAGGGTAGTGACCCAAAAGGAAAAGATCTAAGACTGAATTTGGATTGAATCGTGAAAGAAAGGAAATTCTCTAACCTAATAATTTATATTGTGCCTCGTATCAATTGTGGTATATAATATATTTTATATATTTTAAATATCTGCAATATCCTCTCCCACATTAAGTGTTCTTGTAAAGTGTTTTGCCACTCTTCCAATTGAGAATTAAGAACTTTATTTTCCCAGCTTATAACTAGGGAAGGTTCATGATATATCTGACCAAATGAGTAGCAGTTAGATGTATTTTTTAGTTCACTGGTGAAAAGAATAAAAAAGACAATATCCTATACTTAGAATTAAATCACTAGGCAGTGAGGAAATTCATGTTACCACAAGGAAAGATCACAATGAAAAACTGAGACTCTTATTCAGCAGTCACCAACATTTCTTATATGAGTGAATAAGATGGCATCTCATAAATTTCAGTACAATTCCAAGCCCCTGCTTTTTACAAGGTCTCACAAAACATGAAATAAAATCCATAAATAGCATATCCCAGCGGGAATTTTTAGCACTTAGCATTAACAAACACAAGTAGTTTTCTTGTTATATTTTATTTTAATATTGTATTATTATAATAATAGGTTACATCACTTTAATGATTTATGAACCAATCTCTTCTGAAGGACTAAAACATTAGATGCAATGAGAAGAGTCAAGTCATTGGTTGGTTTACATTTTAATTGACTAAATGTAAACAATGGACCAAATGTCATGATTTGTTTAGTGGTATATATGGATATTATTGGCTATAAAATTGAATAAGATTAACCAAATATCAATAAAATTCTTCTATGATTATATTTCTATAGTTGTGTATATGCACATATTTCTTTTTGTCTATTAATCCTTGGCTCACAGTATATCTAGACTTGGAACTGTTTTACTTTTTTGTTTTTTAAGAATTGAACTGCATGAAATAAGTAATTCTGAGAATAACAAAGAATGATTTTGCTTATATGTGAGATGTAAAGAAACATAATAGGAAAATAACTTTCATCATAAAGGCAATAGAAAAGAACAGAAAAAACTGATCCTTAATAGGAAGCTTTCCACTGGAGGAAGAAAGGATAAGTCATGGATGGAACCAAACACAACAATGAAGAGAAGTGGTTGCTTTGAGTGCAGCATAAGTGGTTAACCTGAGTGTTCAAAGGAGGTTAAGTGATATGTGTGATCACCTAACAGTAACATTTTATGAACGACAATGGCATAAAAGAGAAAAAGGGTAAAAAGTAAAAGAAAACTGTGTCTGCTATTGAGGTAGACTGGAGATAGGAGAGAAACTGGACATTGGTAGAGGAATACAGACACTATTAATGGGATTGGTGTTAAAATAAGGTATGACTGATACTCAATTATGAGTATCATTGTGACTTTGTAATTTATAGTGATTTAATTAAAAAAATTCAAAAGAGAACCTAAAACTACGTTTTTCCCCCTGGAGAAGTACCATGTTCTCTTTTTAATATATATCATTCTCTTTTCTTCCCTCTGATCTTTCTTAAATATTTTTCAATAAAATTACTTTTACTTCACTTAAAAACCTAAAAATAATTTAATTAAGGGGCCAGAGAGATGGCATGGAGGTAGAGTGTTTGCCTTGCATGCAGAAAACTGTGGTTTGAACCCCGGCATTACATATTGTCCCCCAAGCCTGCCAGGAGTGATTTCTGAGTGCATATCCAAGAGAAACCCCTGAGCACTGCCAACTGTGGCCCAAAAGTCAATAATAATAATAATAATAATAAATTTAATTAAAAGTTCCAAATGCTGTCTGTCATTTACCCCATGAAGCTGGTAAATATATATATATATATATATATATATATATATATATATAGAGAGAGAGAGAGAGAGAGAGAAATCTGAATATTTTCAGTTCTTCCTATGTTTTATTCATCTTATTTCTGTCTCAAGACATTATGGGCTAGATAGTTTTGAATACGTGATTTATTCAAAATGAATATTGACAATATTTTTGAAAACTTTGAATGACAAACTTGGATGACAATGATCAAGTTAGAAAACTACGTTTAGGATAATTAAGGAATAAATGTGCAGAAATCAAAGTGAAATATAGTTTAGTAATAGCTATATAGAAAATTACAGCGATTGTTGATGTGTATTTTGAACAAATTGAGAACCATTTGAATTTTGCACTGCTTTAGCTGCACATAATGCTATGTAATGTGGTTTCCTAAAGAGGTTATGCTTTTCATTTCTTTGTTCTCACAAATAGATTTTAATTTAAGATTATATTATTGGAGTCTCTAGTCTAACGATTCAAGTAGCAACAATTACACAAACTATTTTTTTAAGGAATAAAAAATCTTGTGTTAAAAATTTCCCCTACATATCTTACCATTTTTGTTGTTGTAAGTGATAAAAAATATTATCAACAGCATACCAAAGCAAATAAACATTTAACATGTGTTTTACCTCTTATTAAAGTCTCTATCTGAAGCTATAAATCTGTAAATGACTAATTATAAGAATAATGCCATAATTAGCTAGATGTTATTTTAATGACCAAATTATTTTCACTGTTCTTTAGAAAGGGAACATTTCAAAGAAAGGCCAGAGAAATTATACAGCAAGTAGGGATCTTTTTGCAAGTGCAAGGACAGATTAAATATCCGGCATCACATATGGTACCCTGTTTTATATAGAGTGATCCCAGAGAACAAAGTCACATAGTAAATTGAGACCCAAATGGAATCTCTCCCTTGCCACACTCATAATTTTTAAAACATTTTTAAAAATTTTACTATGCTAAAAACTAAACATTTTAAAACAAATCTTAAACATACATATACACATTAATAAATGTTACTTTGTACACACATGCATATATACACATAATATTTTGAAGGCTATCTGTACTATTTTTCACCACTTTAAACAACATAGAAAAGTGTAAAAATCCTAATAACTTCTGGAGAATTTAAATATTTTTGAAGTTTTTCAATAGATACAAATGGACTAATTTCAATGTTTAAAGTTTGAGTCAGATTTTTGGATTTCTTATTTCACATTAAACTATGAAAACATAAACTATAAAAATTGTGTTTCAATTATCGCCTCTAACCAGTGATGATTTTCAATGAATGGGTTTGGTGTTGGAACATGGTATGACTCACTTAGTATTACTTTATATACAACATAGTACCATATTTTCCAGGATATAAGACGACTTTTGAAACAAAAGTCAACCGAAAATCAAGAGTCGTCTTATACACCAAGTATATCTCGAAAACTGTTTCAATATGCCGCTAAACGAAAATTGTCTGAATATTGCCACAAAACTAATTTTCCAACTCGATCCTGCACCAATCACTGCAAGGTTGCTTGGACCGCCTCTCTAACTCAGCCAATCCAAGCAGGCTTTTTATGCATGCAAATTAGATAATGTTTTGAACCCGAATCTACACTGTAAAAAGCCTGCTCAGATCAGCCAGAGTCAGAGAGAAAGTCTATTCCAGTATAACCTTTGAACCTTTGCTTGTTGTGATTGGCACACTGTGGGACATACAGTTGCAGTACAGGAACGTTCTGTCTGATACAGCGAATACAGACCTAAACCTATGTTTTAACTGCAAATTAGGATGTCGTCTTATACGCCAGAAAATACGGTATTTATTTAATATGAATGTGCAATAGATATAATAAACTGTTTTGTTTTGTTTTGTTTTGTTTTGTTTTGTTGGGTCACACCCAGTGATGCTTAGGTGTTACTCTTGGCTATGTGCTCAGAAATCACTTCTGGCTTGGGAGACCATATGAGACGCTGGGGTATCGAACCATGGTCTATCCCAGGCTAGCGCCAGCAAGGCAGATGCCTTACTGCTCCATGCCACCGCTCTGGTCTCTAGAAATACTAAACTATTTTTATCTTATTTTATCTTACTCTAAACATAAAATATCCAGCTATTTTAATTTTATTTTAATTATATATCTGTAGCATTTAGATCATTTTGAGAAATATAAAATGATTGTAAAATATCTAAAAATGACAATAGTGAAATTTCTTATTCAGTGGTTCTATCCCCTAGTTTTGAGAAGAAAAACAAGTCAAAAAAAAAAGAAAGAATTTGCATTACTATTCTATAAGAAGTAATGCAAATTGAGATAATTTAATTTAAAATAATTTTTGTGGAAGACAAATGGAGAAATGAAAGCATAATTTTACATACACTGATGACAAATAGTGTTGTAATTAGAATGAACATGTCTATCAAAGAATGTTTCTCCTTTGGAACATCTTGAATATGTTTATGACATTAGAGCTATGTATTAGACACTTTAAAAATTGGCATAAGAAATTATGTATGGTTTTGTGCATACATATTTTTTTCTTGTTTATCTACATATGTAGTTTATTTATTTTTTTATTCAGGTAACAATGATTTTTATTAGGCTATGTTTTTATGTATTATTATATATGTTTTTAGTTGTTCTTGCTAACACCTCTTCTGAGGAAGGATATGACCACTCATTCACCAACTAGTGAATTCTTGACTATCATCTATTTGCCATGCTTCATATTTTGTACTTCCTAATTTATAACCCTAACAAACACAAATTTGTGAATGAAATTCAAGGCAAACAACAAAGAGAGAGATGAATGTTTTAAAGCAGAAGACAAAGAACATCTTTAAATATAAGGAAAGTAACATATAAGTCTCAAGAGATTTTTTGGGGGGGCGGCATGCCCTACCACTGCACCATCGCTGCATCCCCTCAACAGATTTTTTTATATGAAATGGCACAGGTAAATAGAAAAGTGTGAAGTGACATATCAACTGCCTAAATTAAACTTTAAATAGAGTATGCAAAGCTCTCATGCAGATGGGAGAGAGAGTTAAACACATTCTCAGACAAGTACGAGTTGTTGTTATTTGTGATAATCAAATCAGCATTAAACATATTAATTAGAGTTCACTTATATAAAAAAACAGAAATTGTAGCAATAACAACATCATAAATAAAATGGAAACACATACCTTTATATCAATCATATTAATTAATAAACTCCCATCAAAAGGTGGCAGGATGGCTCAGGAAATAAAATCTATACATTTGCTGCTGAAAGGAATCATATCTAAAATCACATGATATACACTATCAGATGTAAAGGTGGTAAACAAAACCATAAAATCTAGGAGTGCTTATGTAAGGTTAAAGTATATTCAGTCTAATTTTATTTTTTATCAAGGAAACAATAGACCAAAAATATTAACTCTAACAAACATATGTATATAAATCAGCAAATTTTGAAAGACGTTTGGTCACAAACCTAGAGATATATATTGGGAGAAACTTACTAGTTGTGGAGGAATTCAACATGCCACTATCACCACTGATTAAATCCACTAGAAAGAAGATCAATAAAGATATAAGTGCCATAAGTGAGGAATTAGAAGAACTGGGGCCATTTTAATATATGTCCATCAAAAAGCTGAATGTGCAACCATTTCTAATGTTTGCAGAATATTCTCCAGAATAGATCACATTTTATAACATATTTAAGAGTCATATCAATCATTCTATCAGACTAAAATAACAGTGAGAAAAAATATCCATAAAAATAAAATGTGGAGAAACTCTGATACCTGTTTACTGGACTACATATAACTAAATAGCAACTGAATCAAAGAGAAAATTAAGGAAGAAATAAAATATTTCTTGACACTAACAATATTAAAAAATGCTATTAAAATCTATGGTCACAGCAAAAATATATAATTGACTATTATAAATTTTTGAAGAATATGCATAATTTGAATAAGGATTACATTGAATCTATACAGTAATTTAGGAAGAATGTTCATTTTGGCAAGACTGATACTTTTACCGGTAATCCACATGCATGAAATGCTTTTTTTATTTCCAAGGTATTCTGCAATTATTTTAGTGTTAAGAAGTTTGCTGGTATAGGCTTCACCCCTCCTTTGTTTAGACATAAAATGTTCCAGAAATGATTGCACCACTAGTGTTAAATTCCCTGCACCATATTTTCAGGTTGAGACCAATTTATTTGAGCACTACCTAGGTACTTGATATCTTTGTACACTTTTTAAAAATAGGAACACCCTTTGATCTCTATCTCTTTTGATTCATAATTTGTATATAGGTGTGCAGAGAATTTTCTGTATTTGACTTTATAATTGACTCCTTTGCTTTATTTACTTATTTTCTAGGAACAATTTTATAGACTTTAGGCAAATCATCATGCTATCTGCAAAGAAAAATAATTTTACTTGATTTGTTCCAATTTAGATACTTTAATTTTCTTGCCTTATATCTGTTGCATGGAATCTAATATAATGTTGAATAAGATTAGTTACAATGGCTATCCTTGCCTTATACTTAATACCATCAGAAATGCTTTCAGAGGGGCTAGAGAGATAGCACAGCAGTAGGGCATTTGCCTTGCATGTAGCCAATCCAGGACAGGGGGTGGTTCAAATTGCAGTGTCCCATATAGTCGCCCCCACCCCCCCGTGCCTGCCAGGAACAATTTCTGAACACAAAGACAGGAGTAACGCCTGAGCGTTTTTGGGCATGACCCTAAAACAAAAAAAACAAAAAACAAAAAAAACAAAAAAAAACTATTACCTAATATTTTCAGTTTTAAACCATTAAAACAATATTGGATATAGACTTTTTATAGACAAAATTTACTATCTTGAGAAGTTTCCTTTCTCCTATCTTATTGAGGGGGTGGGATTAAAAGCTTGTCAAATGTTTTCTTTGCATTCATTATTAGACCATATGATTTTTATCTTTCTTTTTATTTCTGTGGTATATTATGTTAATTGATTTGCATATATTGAACCATCCTTAAATTCCTTGGATGAATCCAACTTTCCCATGATATATACATTTTTAGATGTGTTATTGGATTTATTTTGCAATATTTTTTCAATCCTCCCATTTTGTAAAAAGTCTTGTGAATTTTTGAATTGATGTTAATCAAAGAGAAATGGTTGATTTTTTTCCAGAGTTTTTCTGCAGCTTTAGGTATCAGTATAATCTTAGTTTTATGACAGATGTTGTAAGGATATGTTCTTTATTATTTTGGAAAAGGTTAAGGATGTGACAGCAAATCTTCTTTGAAGGTTTTATAAAACGCACCCAAACCCCCAAATGGGCCAGGTTTTTAATTCTTGGGGATTATCTTAATTACTTAATTACTGTTCAAATTTTCTTGCCAATGATTGGTCTATTCAGGCTTTCTAATACAACCTCATTCAGTTTTGGGATATTAATTATTTTTTAGTTTTTTGGAGTCACACCCGGCAGCACTCAGGGGTTACTCCTGGCTCTACGCTCAGAAATCACTCCTGGCAGGCTGGGGGGACCATATGGGATGCCGAGATTACCACAGTTCTTCTGCATGCTTTCTCTCTGGCCCGACATTAAATATTTTGATGAGTATGTCATTTAGGTTTTTTTTTTTTTTTTTGAGGTTCTCCAGCTAAACAGAGTAAAGTTGTTCATGGTAAATTCTTATTATATTTGGGTTTCTCTGGATTTTGTGCAATTTTTTCCCTTTTGTTTTTGCTCCAATGTATTTGAGCACTTTTTTATTTGTTTCTGGTAAATTTACTCAATGTGCTTTCTACTTACATATTTTTTAAAGACAAGTTAAAGTTTTTATTAATTCTTCATATTGCTTTCTTGGTATCTATGTTGTTGATCTGTTCTGATTTTTATTTCTTTTCTTCTATTAGTGTTTAGAGTCAATTGTTATTTTTTCTCCAGACATTCAAATTGTGCATTCATTTTTTGATTTTATCTTTCTGTTTTGTTTTATAGGTTCATACTTGAAATTAAGGTGCTTACTGCTATTTTTCAGTTCAATCCGTAGCATCACTACATATAGTTCCCCTAGTGACCAGAAACAGATATCTAATGGTAAACTCTTCATATCTCTGAGTGTGCCCAAGACCTCCACTCAAATATATAAAAAATACATATATTTATACACACAGATGTACACACATAATATTGGAGTACCAGGAAGCAGAATTCAGAAAATTGTGTTCAGCTTTTCATCCAGGAGGCCTAGTTAAATATCACACACTTCAAAGTATCCCAAGTACTGCAGGGAACAATCCTAAGCACATAGCTAGGAGTTTTCCTTGAGCATTACAGAGTGGGTTCAAAAAAAAGAATAGAGAAAATGGTATCAAGTATTCACTTCTACCTTTCTTATTGCATAAAATCTTTCTTAATTGATGACTAATTGGAAACTAAGTCATCATACTTACAGATCATAAAGTTCAACATTTTTCATTTTTATACCAGTGTGGAAATATTTTTCTTTAGGGAACTGAATTTCATATGACATCTATCCTCTGAAATAATTGTCTGGCAGCAGGCAGGTTCTAGGCAGTTTTGCCTTTGTTGCAAGTATTTTTCCTATAAGCAAATTTTTTTTGAGCAACTTATTAGCTGTAAGGCTCTTTTGCCATAAAAAAGTGAAAAGCACACAGCATAAAAGAGTTGATCATTAAGGTTTCATGTTATAAGGTCAAATGTAATTTTTTCATTAATACAAGAAATAAATCTGTAATTATCTTTAGATTTCCCTGGAAGTACAACATTCTGCTATTTTTATTATTATATGTAATTTATATGACTGTTTGTATATCTGTTCTAAGTTTAAAGGCTGTGACTAATAATATTTCCTTTATATTATATTCTCCGATATAAAATTGTGAAAAAATCAACACTATATTAAGGAAGATAATCATTAGAAATTACACAAATATTTGTTATGCCTTAGGAAGAGTTCAATTTTGTATCAAATTTCTGTTTTGTGATAAATTAAAATGAACAGCATTAAGAAAAGGGTATTATATCTAAGTTATTAAACATAAATCTATTAATAGTTTCAATGACTTGTGAATTACTAACTTCGTTTTATTTACCACATTTGGGCAAACTTGGTTTTGATGGGTGGAGGGATGATTGTACACACCTAGGAGTTTACAAATGGATATATTACTGTTTTCTAACATATGTTCTGTCAATTAAAACTAATGTCAAACCAAGCCATTAACATTGTATTTTTATCTCCTGCCCCTTTTTTTGATTTTTAGACCACACATGGCAATTCTCAGGGGCTAATTCTTTTTTTTTTTTTTTACTAGACAACTTTAGGGGCTAATTCTTATCTCTGCACTTAGGAATCATTTCTTTCAGACTCAGAGGAGCAGATAGTAAGCCAGGAATTGAATTACGTAGGCCACATGTAAGGTAAATACCCCGCCCCCTTGCTATATTTTTTTAATTGATTATGGCATAGTGTGTTAAGGTCCCTGAATTATGTTGGAATAAATGATTGCACTGAAAATTCTTGCAACTACAAACTTACCTGTATTTACTATGTCTTTTTTTTTATATATATATATTCCTGTTTCCCATATAAGACAAAGATGTTGGTTCTTTTTTGTCTGTTTGTTTTTGGTTTGGGGCCACACCAGTGACGCTCAGGGGTTACTCCTGGCTATGCGCTCAGAAATCGCTTGAGGTTCCAGATGGGACGCCAGTGATTGAAGGAAGGTCGGTTTAGGGTCAACTGCATGCAAGGCAATAGTGCTACCACTGTGCTATCGCTCCGGCACCAGATGTTGGTTCTTTTAAGATATTTAAATGAGCTTGCTATATATCACAACTAAAAAATCCAAGTATAGAAATATAAAATGAGTAGTTGTTTATAGCTGCTTATTATGTTAATAAATGACATATTAATTTATTTGAATAATTTTAAATGTTTGAAAGAATCTTGAAATTTTCTTTTTTTAATATATTTTTTATTTAATTAACATGATTATAGTTGGGTTACAGTCATAACCAGAACACCCCCCTTCACCAGTGTAACATTACCCCCACCTTTCCTATCCCCTACCTGTATTTGAGACAGGCATTCTACTACAGTTATTTGTTTTTAAGTTCAGTTAGTTGTATTTTTTTTCCTTAAAGGATAAGAGTAAAAATATATAGTAAAGGTGTGGTAGTGGCAATCGCCGTTGTTGCATAGGTCCAGAAAAAAATGGGAAAATGGAAAAAAAAAAATCTTTGACCTGATTACAAAAATGCCTCACCCCAGAAGTTTATTGGCATAAGACTGATTCTGGGTTCCAGGCATACCAGTCCGTCCAACCCGAGTCATTCTCAAAGTCCCGGTGAAACTTTTTCACATATTAGCTATTGTTGGTATCAGATTCTTATATTTAAAGACTCTGGATTCTGTGCATTTCTTTCATCGACGTCAGGCTGATGTGGAGCATCCTCTAGTTTCAGCATACCATTAAAGGCGGAGCGATCTGCCCTGAAATTTTTTAAATTTATATCACTTAAATTTTTATCTTTCACCTTATAGAGATAGAAACTTAATTTTAGATAAGACATGCAATTATGCCTTATTTTTAGTAACAGAATTGCAAGTATTCCTGGGATATTTAAAATATCAATCCAAATTTATTAAAATATATAAGTTGATTACTATAAGATTGTGTATCAAAATTTTTAATTGACTATTTTTTATTTTATGTTTTGAAAAACTGTTTTCTTTTGTGCAAGCTAAGAGGACAAAAAAATTCAAATTTGGAAACTGCATATGGCCAAACTAGATTGTCCTCTAGTATACATATGATATCCTAAGCACCATCAGTTCTTCCTGACTGAAGAACCAGAAGCAGATTTTTTGTGTGTCCCCAAACACAAAAGAAAATAATCAAATTCAATGAGTGCTCTGGGGATGGGGATACAAGCTTGATTATCAGAACTGGATTTCTCTGAGACAAGTTTCATAACTCACTGGACTATAACCTCTACCAAATTTACTTCTATTTTTTTAATTACAATACACTATAAGAAAAGTGAGAGATAAAAAGGGAAGCATTTAAGCATTGGCATATAAACAGGTTTTACTCTTCTATTCTCTTCTAAAGAATCTTACCATCAATGTGCAAATGGCAGTAACAAGTTGTTTTTTGTTTTGTTTTGTTTTGATTTTTTTTGAGGAGAAACAATGGAGCAAAGTTTTGAGATAGTTTGTTAAAAGAAATAATATCATGCAAAAAGTCAAGTCCTCTGTGAATTTCTTTAACTCTAGGGGTACAACAGCTAAATTTAGAGAGCTACTAGTGCAAGACATTTGAAAGCCAGTGAAGCATGCGGCTAGACTAAAATGCATTTTATGTGAAAATCTGGCTGCAGTGGTTATCTGTTGAAAAATTACTATTCAAACTGAATGATACACATGATATTGCACTGCATTAACCTAAAGAACTCTTGCTAAAGTATGTTTTGTTATTTATCTCTGAAAAATCATTACTCCACACTAGGAGATATGGAATATTTACAAGTATACAATAGTTAAAATTTCTTCACAGTGATCAAGTGTTTGCAAATGTACACTGAGCAGTATTTCAGAACAAAAATATTTATCTATTAATTTTTCTTCACATTTCTTTGAGGCATTTATAGTATACTCTATTTTTCTATACTACTTAATGATAATGATAGTTCCTTTCACTTAAACTAAACAATATGACAGAGAAAATCAAGTAGAAATATCTAAATTCAAAATATTAAAAATCACCAATGTCAATCTTTCCAATTCTATTCAACCATTTTTGATGTTACAGTTATATAAGTTATAATTAAGTATCCTCATATTTTATAAATCTAAAATTATCAGTAGTATTATCTTAAATTTTTATTAAATATTGATGTTGTCATTATGTTATTATTTTACCCTAAAAATGAATGTAATTTCTCTTTCCATCATTAGTAAAGGGAATAGAAGAATTCACACACTAGGATTTGATGCCTTATCCTGTATATTTGCTATGTTTTAATACAACACTGACCTATAAAGTTCTTTAAAAATTGATAGGACATTCTCATTGATTTTTATACTTTTCAGTATAAAAGTCTTGTTTAAAAGCTTTATGGAGTTTTTGTCTTGCTTAACTCATGCTTGCCTATATATATTATTCAGAATGAATCTCAGCACTAGAGTACACATGTATATCTTTTATTTATTCATTCATTCATTCATTTAGCTAATTATTTTGGTTTAGGTTCTGCACAAAGGAACTACCCCTCATATTTTGGGGAACCATATGAGATGCAGGTATCAAATGTAGGTCAATTAAGTGCAAGGCAAATGTTCTACTAACATTTATGCTGTATGAATTTCTCATCCAGACAATACTTAGTGATTTTAGTTTATATCTCAGTTTAACTTTTTGTTTTATGCCTTATGTCTCATAAACTGTCTTAGTTAGAATAGATAATGATCGTTCAATATCATACAAGACATTATTATTATTAACTGTTGCTTTAAAATGATCTGTGATATGACTGCAAAGACTTTTCACACATACTTTCAGCTATTGCCACTTCATTTAGCATTTTCAATATACATAGGCAGTGAACAGAATTCTTACTTTTAACACATGATTTAATAAAAAGAATAGTGATCTCTCTTTTCTTGATCATGTTAGAGTCCATTTAACTAAGCTTTTCCTTAAAAGAGCATGTCACACACCTAATTTAAGGACAAAGTACTAACATATCAAAAGAAAAGACAAAAACCTTTGGTCTGTGGCAGTAATTGACTGGTTCCAATTATAATCATCTAATTTTCTAGTGTATCAGATTATTGTTTCTCAAGAGAAGGTGGATTTGGGTAGCACCTGACAATAACCTAGGTATTTCCTGAATTTTTGCTAAGGGATGCTTTAATAGTGCTGCTCAAGGGACCATATGCTGAACCAAGGTCAGCCTCAGACAAACTAAGAACCTTAATTACTGTACATTTTAATTTTCTCTTCATCCCCTCAGCTTTTGCTATACACAGGACTCTGAAGATGCAAAGTCACAAGGCTTTGACCACTCACCAATGGTCAATAAGAAAATTAAATACATTTTATGTGTAAGGTTAATGACACATGAATAATAACTTAATTGCTGAGTAGTTGTGCAGTTGTTTTATAGAAAATTGTTATTGTCTGATTATAAAGACAGAATCTCAACCATTAATTATAATGTTTTGTCATTTTGTTTTATTTTGCAACAAACTTGAGTTGCATCTATAACAGGAAAAATAAACTTAATTTTTAAAATGTAAGAGTAAACTAATTTTGATGATGGAAATTAAACATGAACAATGATGTATGTCATTCTAGAGAGATAATATACAGGAAAAGGCACTTGTCCTGCATTTAGTCATCCCAAGTTAGATTTCCATAAATGGACCTCTGAATATTGCCAGGAATTAATTCTATGTACAGAGACAGGCATAAATGACATATTTGGGTTCCAGGACAACTATAAACCAGCCTTTAAGATGAATCTTAAAGTGACAAATGTTTATGTGAAGGACATAAAGCAATAAACCTATTAAAATACAAGTTATTCCCTCACATACCACTAATGTTAAGAAAATGTGACCAGAAATGACAACTATCAAATAGTATTTAAGGAGTTCTTTTCTGGCATGATTGCAAATTAGCTTACATATAGTGCTAAGAATTTTCTTCTAAATGAATTTTCTTAATTTGATGAGAACATTTCTTGGTTTGTATACAAAATGAAACTCTAACTGATCTTAATTTATGTGGTTAGCTGAAGAAAATCTTTAAAAAGGGTAATGGAAAGTTTATCTCAATCTGCATTTACTCAGATCTGTGACATTCATGACCAATTATGCTTTCCAACTGCTTTTAGACTAAGTCTGAGCATAACCATATATTAGAGCAAGTCAGTCCCTACTAATTCATGACAGTTCTATGGGAGCAATCTTTGATTAGTAAACTCCTATTGATTTGAATGGGACACTCTAATCTTGGCTCTGTGTTCAAGAGTAATCTGAGCTAGGGTTTAGAGAATATGTAGTGTTAGAAATGAACCTGTGTTAGCTATGAACAAGGCACACTCCTAATGGATGCACAACTTTTATACTTACTTGACTCAACAATTACGTTTCAGCAAGCTTACTAGTTGTTATAGCATTTCCAAAGCAATGTGTGCCTCTTGAGCTCAAAAGTTATTCCCTCTGTTAAAATAATACTGCCCACCAGTTAGTTACATGATCCTATGATTCAAACAGTTGCATTATTAATGAGAATTTGCATTCAAATTAAGAACCAATATTTTGTACTTTTACTAAGTTTTTATGAATAACTTGCATTGATTTTTCTTTTTCTTTTCTTTTTTTTTAATGCATAATTTTTTTTATTTAAACACCTTGATTACATACATGATTGTGTTTGGGTTTCAGTCATAAAAGGAACACCACCCATCACCAGTGCAACATTCCCATCACCCAAGTCCCAAATCTCCCTCCTCCCCACCCAAACCCCGCCTGTACCCTAAACAGGCTCCACATTTCCCTCATACATTATCAATATTAGGACAGTTCAAAATGTAGTTATTTCTCTAACTAAACTCATCACTCTTTGTGGTGAGCTTCCTGAGGTGAGCTGGAACTTCCAGCTCTTTTCTCTTTTGTGTCTGAAAATTATTATTACAAGGGTGTCTTTCATTTTTCTTAAAACCCATAGATGAGTGAGACCATTCTGCGTTTTTCTCTCTCTCTCTGACTTATTTCACTCAGCATAATAGATTCCATGTACATCCATGTATAGGAAAATTTCATGACTTCATCTCTCCTGACAGCTGCATAATATTCCATTGTGTATATGTACCACAGTTTCTTTAGCCATTCGTCTGTTGAAGGACATCTTGGTTGTTTCCAGAGTCTTGCTATGGTAAATAGAGCTGCAATGAATATAGGTGTAAGGAAGGGGTTTTTGTATTGTATTTTTGTGTTCCTAGGGTATATTCCTAGGAGTGGTATACCTGGATCGTATGGGAGCTCGATTTCCAGTTTTTGGAGGAATCTCCATATCGCTTTCCATAAAGGTTGAACTAGACAGCATTCCCACCAGCAGTGGATAAGAGTTCCTTTCTCTCCACATCCCCGCCAACACTGTTTATTCTCATTCTTTGTGATGTGTGCCATTCTCTGGGGTGTGAGGTGGTATCTCATCGTTGTTTTGATTTGCATCTCCCTGATGATTAGTGATGTGGAACATTTTTTCATGTGTCTTTTGGCCATGCGTATTTCTTCTTTGTCAAAGTGTCTGTTCATTTCTTCTCCCCATTTTTTGATGGGGTTAGATGTTTTTTTCTTGTAAAGTTCTGTCAGTGCCTTGTATATTTTGGAGATTAGCCCCTTATCTGATGGGTATTGGGTGAATAGTTTCTCCCACTCAGTGGGTGGCTCTTGTATCCTGGGCACTATTTCCTTTGAGGTGCAGAAGCTTCTCAGCTTAATATATTCCCATCTGTTAATCTCTGCTTTCACTTGCTTGGAGAGTGCAGTTTCCTCCTTGAAGATGCCTGTAATGTCCTGTAGTGTTTTGCCTATGTGCTGTTCTATATATCTTATGGTTTTGGGGCTGATATCGAGGTCTTTAATCCATTTGGATTTTACCTTTGTACATGATGTTAGCTGGGGGTCTAAGTTTAATTTTTTGCAAGTGGCTATCCAATTGTGCCAACACCACTTGTTGAAGAGGCTTTCCCTGCTCCATTTAGGATTTCCTGCTCCTTTATCAAAAATTAGATGGTTGTATCTCTGGGGAACATTTTCTGAGTATTCAAGCCTATTCCACTGATCTGAGGACCTATCATTATTCCAATACCATGCTGTTTTGATAACTGTTGCTTTGTAGTACAGTTTAAAGTTGGGAAAAGTAATTCCTCCCATATTCTTTTTCCCAATGATTGCTTTAGCTATTCGAGGGTGTTTATTGTTCCAAATGAATTTCAAAAGTGTCTGATCCACTTCTTTGAAGAATGTCATGGGTATCTTTAGAGGGATGGCATTAAATCTGTATAATGCCTTGGGGAGTATTGACATTTTGATGATGTTAATCCTGCCAATCCATGAGCAGGGTATGTGTTTCCATTTCCGTGTGTCCTCTCTTATTTCTTGGAGCAGAGTTTTATAGTTTTCTTTGTATAGGTCCTTCACATATTTAGTCAAGTTGATTCCAAGATATTTGAGTTTGTGTGGTACTATTGTGAATGGGGTTGTTTTCTTAATGTCCATTTCATCCTTATTACTATTGGTATATAGAAAGGCCATTGATTTTTGTGTGTTAATTTTGTAGCCTGCCACCTTGCTATATGAGCTGAGAGCAGAAATCAATGAAGTGGAAACTCAAAAAACAATCTGAAAGATCAACGAAAGCAGAAGTTGGTTCTTTGAAAAAATAAACAAGATTGATAGACCACTGGCAAACCTAACAAAGAAAGAGAGAGAGAGAAACTTGATAACTCGTATCAGGAATGAAAAAGGAGAGATCACTACTGATATGACAGAGATTCAAAGGGTAATCAGAAACTACTTTGAAAAACTCTACGCCACTAAAAATGAGAACCTGGAAGAAATGGATAAATTCTTGGACTCTTATAATCTTCCACGGTTGAAGGAAGAGGATGTAGCATATCTAAACACCCCCATCACCATTGATGAAATTAAAACAGTAATCAAATGTCTGCCGAAAAACAAAAGCCCAGGTCCAGATGGATTCACTAATGAATTCTATCAAACTTTCCAAGAGGAACTACTGCCAATCTTGGCAAGACTCTTTCATGAAATTGAATAAACAGAAACACTTCCAAATAGCTTTTATGAAGCCAACATCACCTTGATACCTAAACCAGACAGAGACGCTACCAAAAAAGAAAATTACAGACCAATATCACTGATGAATGCAGATGCAAAGATCCTCAACAAAATCCTGGCAAATAGGATTCAATGCCTCGTTAAGAAGATCATCCACTACGATCAAGTAGGTTTCATCCCAGGAATGCAAGGCTGGTTTAACATCCGTAAATCTATCAACATAATACACAACATCAATAACAAGAAAAATAAAAACCACATGATCATATCAATAGATGCAGAGAAAGCATTTGATAAGGTCCAACACCCATTCTTGATCAAAACTCTCAGCAAGATGGGAATGGAGGGAACCTTTCTCAATATAGTGAAGGCCATCTACCACAAGCCAGTGGCAAATATTATCCTCAATGGAGAAAAACTGAAAGCCTTCCCTCTAAATTCTGGCACAAGACAAGGCTGTCCTCTCTCACCACTCCTATTCAACATAGCACTGGAAGTACTTGCTATAGCGATTAGGCAAGAAAAGGATATCAAGGGAATCCAGATAGGAAAGGAAGAAGTCAAGCTCTCACTGTTTGCAGATGACATGATACTCTACTTAGAAAACCCTAAAGACTCTATCAAAAAGCTTCTAGAAACAATAGACTCATATAGCATTGATTTTTCTAATGCTTGTGTTGTGTCAGCAATGAATTACAAAAAGACATTTTCACACTATCACTGGAACTTTGATTAGTGTTTGATGCATATTAGAAATATAAATATATGCATATTATTTCACTATAAATAATATAAATATAAACTGAACCAATGAATGATGATTAAGTGACCACTCTATTCTTATGTTCCATATAGTAAATTCAGTTTCCCTCAAGATAATTATTGCCTCAATAGTTATTGTAACATGTTACCAATGCAAAGAGTTTTTTGTAGATTAGTCTCAATTTATTTATTCTCTGTATTTATTGTGAACAAAGCTGCTTTGTTTACCAAGCTGCTTGTAAACAATCATTAAAGACAAAGTCATATTATCTCTGGTAATAGGATACATAGATTGTCTTTGTTAGCAAAGGTAAATTCTCTAGGATAAAATTAATTTAAGTCTCTTTACATTGCAAAAATTGGATTTACTAAATATCACTATTCTCTCCTTTAAAATAACCATTGCAGAATGATCCAACCCTTTGTTGCACTCTGAATATTGATTTTTGAAGAACTTCTATAAATACTGGTAACTGATAGATTTTGACAATTTATTTTTGACTCTGTATTATAAATGTTCTGTCTTCTACCTTCTTCCAAACAGGTAGAAAAATTTAATACTATGAACATAGATTAAGAGCTCAAGCTTTTCATAATTCTTGAAAATAGTCTGAGTCATTATTGGTAATGAATGGCATACATATGAAAGCTAATAAAGCATATTATTAGTTGTTTGGTTTTAACTCTAAACAACACATTTTGGTAATAAAGAACACAGTAGTTAAGTATTTGAATAAAAACTGGGGAGGTAAAAATTGAGTTGTATATACAGACACAGAATTGTGTATTTATCAGCTTTCACATCAAAATAATTAAATGCCACTATGCACCTAAAATACTACTGTTAAAGACATGTAATCCACTTTGGTCAAAATAAAAATTATTAATAAAAATAAATGTATTATAAAAGTTATTGGCAAAAACCAATGTTATGATAAATGTTATTTTTAAAATAAATATGAGATTAAGGTTTTAAAATGAGTGATAGTAAAGCTTGACTTCATGTAACTGATCCAGTTTTAATCCAGCATAATTCCCAAGCAGCACTGGGAGCAATGATTGTATTGGCTCTGAACACCATCAGGAATGATCCCTCCCTCCTAAAAGCAAAAACAGCAAAATAAATATGTTTCTGTTGTAAACACAATTTATTGAGTTCAAAAATACAAAAATCTGAGTTAGACCTGCCATTTGATGTGCAAAAGGTTCTTTTAGATTAAGAGGAGGATTGGAAATTTGTCATTAGTCTTATTTTACTATTACTTATTTAATTTATCATAGCATACATATCAGAGTTTATAAGATAGAAAAAATAATTCTATATAATAATGCTAAAAAGTAACTTCATATGACTATCATAAATAATGCACTATATAATTAGAAAAATTTTATTTTACTCATAAATTAATGTTTGTATGTGAGCTTGTGCTTACATGTTTTTATCCTGGTATATTTATTCTTTGTGGGGTTTTTTGTGTGTGTGTTTTTTATATATAAGTGGTGGTGCCAAAAACCAACTCTATCTTACTGAGGTACTTATTTTGAATAAAAGATAAATATCAGAATAGCAGTGTTTTCTGATAATTATATGAAAAAACTGTAATTCAAATTTAAAGGAGACTCAAGTGTCAAATATGGCATTTACAGTTAATAATTTGGTCTCATGACAAAAAGAAGAGGTTACATTGAAGTTTTTGGAATCATTCAACATGAGAAAATGAATTAAGATAGTACTTTAAACTGACAATGAATATAATAAGAACAGCAAATTTTTGAAGAGAAAGTAATGAGTTTATTTGTAGACTTATAGAGTTAACAGATGTTGCCAAATATCCAGGGAACAATATTGAAGAGACCTTTAGAAATTGGATTCTAGATCTCAGATGAAATTTGAGAGTTAGACATGCACACTATAAAAATGTCTTATAACTGGCTCTTGCTTTCATTTTTATTATCTATATATGAATTTAAAACTGAAATTATTTTGCCTTACAAGATAAACAAAGATAACTTGTTTTATAACCTTATTTTCTCAATATAATTTTTGTTTTCATATGTGTTTTTACAGATGATCACTTTACCCAAGCCATCAGGAGTGATCGATCGATCTATCTATCTATCTATCTATCTATCTATCTATCTATCTATCTATCTATCTATCTATCTATCTATCTGTCTGTCTGTCTGTCTGTCTGTCTGTCTGTCTGTCTGTCTGTCTGTCTGTCTATCTAACTATTTATCTATTTTTACTTATTTATTCATTTGTGTTTTGGAGTATACTCAGCTACTCTCATGTTTTATACCTGGTTTTTGCTAACAATATGTATCATTCTTAGGGGGGCTTGAGAAATAAAAACCAGTTCCAGAGTTCAGCCACATTTAAGCTAAGTCCCTGTATGATCTCTCCATCTTAACTACCTTAAGTTTTAGTACTTGCAATATTCATTATCATTACTTATAACAATTTTATATGGCTGAAAATCATGTGTATGTGGTTTTAATTGTATCAAATCTTATGATTACAAAATGAAAGTTTATTTATTTGAATAGTATTAATAGTCAATGTAATTTGCATGCTATTGTGCATTTAGTATATTTTGAAATCTAATAAGATAAAATCATATTCTTATCTAATAAAATATTTGTATATTTCATTAAAAACTTTTCTACCTTTGCATTTACAGTGATGATTTGTTATACAGTATTTTAAATAGATTTATCTTCTTATTTCAGTTCTTTATATATTCATATTTTCATATTCAGAATATGAAATTTCTAAATAATATTTTGTTCTTTGTTCTGACTATATGCGTGCTAACTTACAATCCATTTTATCTCCCCTGTGGGATATCCCATAATAAAAACAAAGGGTCTTTTATTGTAATTATCAAATAAGTAGGCAAATATTGAGGATGATGAAAAAGACAATAGTAGTTATTTGATGACTTTCAAATGATTAGCAGCAAATAGGAATGGAAATTGCAAAACTGAAGACAAAAATAAGTATTTATGCTCTGAAATCAGTAAAATCTTTAGAATCTAAAGCAATTTTTCCTGTCTATCATTGGTGGATATATGAGATAAAAAAGAATAGAGCTGATGAAAATTCTATGTTGTTTTGTTAAAAGGTTAGGAGATAAGGAGTTGGAGAGTAGTACATCAAATAAGGTCCTTGTCTTACATATAACTAACTTAGGTTTAAGGTCCTTGTCTTACATACAACTAACATAGGTTTAAACCTAGCATTTTACATGGTCCCTTGGATCCTCTAGTAGTGATTCTTGAGTGTAAAACCAGCAGCTTAACAAACAAAAATAACAACTAACAACAAACAGCTTAATAAAGTTATAGAATTAACAATTTAATGAAATGTAACAATTTTCATAAATTTTCTTTTTTAAAGATTTCCTAATAATAGAAATCTGTGTATTTGTAATAAACAATATAGAATAAATTATTGTGTGCCTATTAAGAAGGCAACTTGGGATTGGGTAGGATACCAGGGACAGTAGTGCATGGGATGCCACACTGGGGATGGGATTCTTTTCAACACTGAATGCCAGAATATGAATAATTTTCTAAACCAGAAAGATAATAAATTTTTTTCTTTTTTAAATAAAATGTTTTTTAGCACCATTATTACAAGCATGATTGTAGTTGGGTTTCAGTCATAAACAGAATATCTCCCCTTCACCAGTGCAAATTACCACCACCAATGCCCCCACTCCCTCCTTCCCAACCTCTGTCTGTATTCGAGACAGGCATTCTACTTCTCTCACTCATTAAGATTGTTATGATAGTTGTTAGTGTAGTTATTACCCTAACTGCAGCACTACTGTTTGTGTTGAACTTCATATTGTGAGCCAGTCCTTCTGGCCCTCATCTCTATTTTCTCTGAGCATTATTACAATGTCATTAATTTTTCTTAAAACCCATAGATGAGTGAGACTATTCTGTGTCTATCTCTCTCCCTCTGACTTATTTCACTCAGCATAATAGATTCCATGTACATCCACATATATGAGAATTTCATGACTTCATCTCTCCTGACAGCTGCATAATATTCCATTGTGTATATGTACCACAGTTTCTTTAGCCATTCATTTGTTGAAGGGCATCTTGGTTGTTTCCAGAGTCTGGCTATTGTAAATAGCACTGAAATAAATATAGGTGTGAGAAAGCAATTTTTGTATTGTATTTTTCTGTTCCTAGGGTATATCCCTAAGAGTATAGCTGAATAATATGGGAGCTCAAGTTCTTGAGGAATCTCCATATTGTTTTCCATAAAGGCTAGACTAGACAGCATCCCCATCAGCATCCTTGCCAGCACTGATTTTTCTTGTTCTTTGTGATGTGTGCCAGTCTCTGTGGCATGAAATGGTACCTCATTGTTTTGAGTTGCATGTCCCTGATGCTTAGTAATGTGGAGCATTTTTTCAGTGTCTTTTGGCCATTTGTATTTCTTCTTTAACAAATTGTTCATTTCTTCTCCCCATTTTTGATGGCTTGACAAAGTGATGTTCATTTCTTCTCCCTATTTTTGATAGATTTAGATGTTTTTTTTCTTCTTAAGTTCTGTCAATACCTTGTAT
This sequence comes from Suncus etruscus, assembly GCF_024139225.1. Taxonomy (NCBI): domain Eukaryota; kingdom Metazoa; phylum Chordata; class Mammalia; order Eulipotyphla; family Soricidae; genus Suncus; species Suncus etruscus. The sequence goes on from NC_064860.1 coordinate 69,368,283, forward strand.
ACTTTCGAGATGAGCCCCTTGGGTTGATAGTTTCTCTCATTCTGTGGGTGGCTTTTGTATCTTAGTCACTATTTCCTTTGAGGTGCAAAAGCTTAGCAGCTTAATATAGTCCCATCTGTTTATATCTACTTTGACTTGTATGGAGAGTGATGTGTCCTCCATGAAGATGCCTTTAGTCTCAATGTCATAAAATGTTTTACCTATGTGTTGTTCTATATATCTTATAGTTCCAGGCCTGATATCAATGTCTTTAATCTATATGGTTTTGACCTTTATGCGTGGTGTTAGATGGAGTCTGAGTTTGCTTTTTTGTAAGTGGCTAACCAGTTGTGCAAATATCACTTGATGAAGAAGTTTTCCTTGCCCCTTTTTGGATTTCTTGCTCCTTTATCAAAGATCAATTGATTGTATGCCTGGGAAACATTCTTTGAATACTCAAGTCTATTCCACTGATCTGAAGATCTGTTTGCTTATGACCAATTTGAGTTGGATACAAAGCAGTACCAGAAGTGATCCCTGATTGAGAACTGAGTAAATCCTGAACAACACCAGATATAAACTTTTCCCAAAATGTCAATATTCTCTTAATTACTTTATAGTGTTTTACTTTATTTTGTGCCATTTATAGACATTTTATAACTTTTCAGCTTAATCAAGAATTTTATTTGTTTTGCTATAGCAATATTTTAGAACTTTTCTATATCAGAAGCATTGTGTTCTAACCAATTATGCTTAAACTGATTTACGTATTTATTGTATTAGCTCATCTAGAAAATCAAACATGTTATTTAAAATAAACTTGAGTTTAAAGTATGATTAATGTTCAGAGCTAACATCAATATTTTCACTTCCTTTATTAGTTTTTCTGTGCACATATAGACATGTATCTTGGTATGTATGTACATGTTGAAATTATATAGAACAGCATAAGATGAAAATTTAGATATTTGACCTATGTACATTCTCACAATAAATTTATAGTAAAAGAACAAGAGTAAGTAAAGTAAATAATTTTATTTTAAAATATTGTCCAAAATATATAATTTATATTTATTTTATTATAAAATAATTTTTGAAATACAGATTTCGAATTTTCCAAAATTTTATAATAATAACAATCTACATTTACATGATCAGAAATTAGCTGGTGGTCCTATTGAATTTGACAGCAGAATTTTTGAAAATTATCTCCATCTGCATCAAGCAGGGATCAAACTATTGCTGTGATCATAGGGGACTTAAAACTGCTTTTAAAGAAAAAAATAGACCTCTTCTCTCTAAAAGCTAAGTAGAGAAGGCTAGCAGAAATAGGGGCTAGAACGGCAGAGCATTAAGGCGTCTGCATTGGCGACACTAATTTAGGATGGAAGTAGTTCGATCCCCGTCCCATATGGTTCCCTCAAGCCAGGAGCGATTTCCTACCTCATTGCCAGAAGTAACCCCTGAGGGTCACCGGGTGTGGCCCAAAAACCAAAAAAAAGTATATATAGTTATTATGTATAGGAAAGTATATAGTAAGTGATTTAAATTTCTAAGTTTAGGTTTAGTAACATCACACTTCACTGTGTTCATAGTTTACTCTGTGCTCTGTGCTCACAAACCACTCCAGGCTTGGTTCAGAAAACCATATGGAAAATCCAGAGAGATAGCACTTCGTTAGGGCTTTTGCCTTGCACGCTGCTGATCCAGGATGGACCTGGGTTCAATTACCAACATTCCATATAGTCCCCCGACTCTGCCAGAAGTGATTTCTGAGCACAGAGCCAGGAACAACCCGTACATACAGAATTCTGTGATAAAACTCAGGTCAGCAATGTGCAAGGAAAGAACCCTGTACACTGTACTATCTTTTCAGGCCTATAGGTATTTAAGTTCATTCCCTGACAAATAGAACTATATATTCTTAAGTATATCACCAATGTAAATGTTAACTATTGCCAACTTGTTATTTCTCTCTAAAACGCGTCTCTTTCTAATCATAAAACACATAAACTATGATAAACTAGTCGTGTCTGCATGCAATTCAAAGCATATTTAAAATTATCTGTAATAGAAAAAATTTGAATTTTAAAATATACTATAAAATAATGCTGTGAAGATTACAGCATGTTAAAGAAGTAAAATAAAATATGGAAACAAAGCAGATTGGTTTTCAAATGAGAACCATTTTCATGATTGCCATAAAAGAATTTTTGTTCATGATGATACAATAAGGTTCTCTTGTGTAATTTCTACATTGCTAACATCACTTTAACACTACTTGAATAGGCAATTTATTCTGCAGCCATTTAAAGAGACCCAAAATAGGTGTAAAATAAAGAACAGTTTCAAAAGCAATCTATTTACCATCCTTTTCATAGAGGTTCCACCCACACCCTTCTCATTTTTCCCTTAAGCACAGCTGTAAGTTTAAGTAGGCCGACAAACTATAATCAACCACTTAGATCGGCTGCAGAATAACAGTGTGCCCAATTTGCCTGTTTAAGTATTTTTTTCTTGCTTGATTGACCTTGGATCCCCCTTTTTTTCTAAATGTTGATAAGGACAACATGACATTCGGGACATTTAAAGTTTTATAAGTGCATCAGAGACATTTAGATGAGATAAAAACAGAAAAGTAGACAAAATATTAGGCTGTTGATATAGATAATCTATACTGCTTTAAGATTTTTATTAACTTTTATTAAATAAGTTAAAATATCTCATAGAGATTCATTTGAGTCAAATATTTTAATTTTAAACAGTAGTTATCTTTTTTGTTTTTGTTTTGGGCCACAATGTAGGCTGTGCAAGTGTTACTCCTGTCTCTGCTCTCAGAAATCACACCTGGCTCATAGGACCATTATGGGATGCTGGTAATCAAACCTGTGTCTGTTCTGGGTCAGATGCATGCAAGGCATACGCCCTACTGCTGTGCTATTATTCTGGTCTATTAAATAGTAGTTTTTTAGTATTGCTTTGATAAACATACATGACATACATTTAGAATGTGCAGATGGGTATATAAATATATCTGCATAGGCATAAATTATATGCCTAAATATACTTCTATATGATTTTCTATGCAATGTATGTCTAGATATATTTTAATATATTTTTGTCTATAATATTAGGGTACATTCTATTAACATTTTATTATTATTATTATTTTATTATACCATGTATTTTGACTATTTTATTTATTTAAATATGTTGATTATAGGTCTGTGTATATTTTAGCAGTTAATCTATAGAGACAATACATATTATATATAGTTCATAAGCTAAAATTCCAAGATTTTTAAATAAGAAAACTAACCCTTATAGAAACATTAATATTTATAACTAGATTTACAAGGAATTTAGATTACAAGGGAATGGAAAAGAATGTTCATTAACTTTTAGTATAAATAGCAACTCTAAGTCATTTTTATTTCACTTCTAATACTTGAAAATCTAAAAAACAGGCCAGCATATTAACTTATAATATGTCAATTTTGAAAGGAGGAAGAAAAAGTACTTTGTTATATATAACTACTGGAACTGTAGAACATTTATAAATTTTAGTATCAAACTTTAATTTGTAGGATAAATGGTAAGTGATATAAGGAGAAGGGCAAGATATCACATAGATTTATTATGTCATCAGAAATGTCTCCTCTTCAACATTAAGAAATTTTTATTTCATTTAGTATATAGCATGTAGCATTATAAACTTGAGTTTGCAGCATTGTTTTCAATGATAGTTACATATAATAAATTTAAACCAAAAAGCATACCCACTTTTCTATTATTTTTTCTGAAAAGTTACATTTTTTCTATATTTCAGTTTGAAAATGCATAATAAAATCTCAGAACTCTTTGTTCAATACGAGGAACAATCTTCTTGTAAAACGCATTTCAGGCATAACAATACAAACTAAATGCTTAGAAACCTTGTTAAATTGAAGATTCTCATTCTGGAGAGAAAGGTTCATAGTCTGGAGTGTGCATGGCTTGCACACAGGAGACCTCAGTTCAGTTCACTGAGCAAAGCCAGGATCGATCTCAGATCACAGAACAGAGAGTACACTCTGAGCACCTCAAAATATGTCCCCCATAAACAGAAATTAAAGAAGAATTTGATACTGATCATCTGATAAATGATTTTTTTTGTTCTTGTGAATAACTTTAGGTGACTTTATACATATGGCCCATGAAAAAATGTTGAGTGAAATGTATTAATTTGAAAACAAACAATGCGTTGATGCTGATAGTAATAGAAATATGTTTGTAGAAATAATATGTGCATGGGGTCGGTGAGGTGGCGCTAGAGGTAAGGTGTCTGCCTTGCAAGTGCTAGCCAAGGAAGGTCCGTGGTTCGATTCCCCGGCATCCCATATGGGCCCCCCAAACCAGGGGCAATTTCTGAGCACTTAGCCAGGAGTAACCCCTGAGCATCAAATGGGTGTGGCCTTCCCCCAAAAAACAACAAAAAGAAATAATATGTGCATAAGTGTATTATAATCATAGCAAATTAAATATTGTGATCCTTGTCTAGCAAACCAGTGTATTTCAAAGTCAAAAATTGAAGCTCTGGGATTGTACATTGGATCATTCCTCCATTTATCCAATGTTGATTAGTTTTTGGCTGAACCAACATTGTGGTCAATGACAATCTAATTTTAAAACTTTAATAGAGGCCCATGTTTCTGATTATTTTAATGCAAATATAAATTGCAAAATATCTGAAGTGTTTTAATGGTTATAATATCTTTTAGAATGCCAAGGTATTGAACTAAAAAGTTATTTTTGTCTTTTTTTTTTTACATTTATATGCTATATTTATTCTCCAGGAAGGTGCAGGATAACAGGGAATAATTTTTGATTATGGGTCTAGACATGGGATTTACTGAAACTCGATTTTTTTGCCACAATAAACTGCAGTTACTGTTACAAAGACTATATAAGTAAAATATCATTTTCTTGATGAGCTTAAATCCTGTCTCTCTTTTCTTCATTCAAATGATAAGAAGCTTTCAACAATATATTTTAAAACACTGAATGTAAGTTAAATCTAGGTATAGAGCACTCTAGATTTACCTATAAATAAATCAGTGCACTTAATCCTCTATTATTCCCAAATTAGTTCTTGACATTTTCATAGTTTGAATGGTATGGACATTGCTTTATCCTTAGCAATAACAGCAATGAACAACATTGAAAGAAAACTAATATAAACTTTGTTGGTTGAAATGCAAAGTATTTTATGATATAAGTTACAAAGTAGCTATTTTTTAATTTATTTAAACACCTTAATCACATACATGATTGTGTTTGGGTTTCAGTCATGTAAAGAACACCACCCATCACCAGTGCAACATTCCCATCACCAATGTCCCAAGTCTCCCTTCGCCCCACCCGACCCCCGCCTGTACTCTAGACAGGCTCTCCATTTTCCTCATACATTCTCATTATTAGGACAGTTCAAAATGTAGTTATTTCCCTAACTAAACTCATCACTCTTTGTGGTGAGCTTCCTGAGGTGAGCTGGAACTTCTAACTCTTTTCTCTTTTGTGTCTGGAAATTATTATTACAAGGGTGTCTTTCAATTTTCTTAAAACCCATAGATGAGTGAGACCATTCTGCGTTTTTCTCTCTCTCTCTGACTTATTTCACTCAGCATAATAGATTCCGTGTACATCCATGTATAGGAAAATTTCATGACTTCATCTCTCCTGACAGCTGCATAATATTCCATTGTGTATATGTACCACAGTTTCTTTAGCCATTCGTCTGTTGAAGGGCAACTTGGTTGTTTCCAGAGTCTTGCTATGGTAAATAGTGCTGCAATGAATATAGGTGTAAGGAAGGGGTTTTTGTATTGTATTTTTGTGTTCCTAGCGTATATTCCTAGGAGTGGTATAGCTGGATCATATGGGAGCTCGATTTCCAGTTTTTGGAGGAATCTCCATATCGCTTTCCATAAAGGTTGAACTAGATGGCATTCCCACCAGCAGTGGATAAGAGTTCCTTTCTCTCCACATCCCCGCCAACACTGTTTATTCTCATTCTTTGTGATGTGTGCCATTCTCTGGGGTGTGAGGTGGTATCTCATCATTGTTTTGATTTGCATCTCCCTGATGATTAGTGATGTGGAACATTTTTTCATGTGTCTTTGGCCATGTGTATTTCTTCATTGTCAAAGTGTCTGTTCATTTCTTCTCCCCATTTTTTGATGGGGTTAGATGTTTTTATCTTGTAAAGTTCGTTCAGTGCCTTGTATATTTTGGAGATTAACCCCTTATCTGATGGGTATTGGGTGAATAGTTTCTCCCACTCAGTGGGTGGCTCTTGTATCCTGGCCACTATTTCCTTTCAGGTGCAGAAGCTTCTCAGCTTAATAAATTCCCATCTGTTAATCTCTGCTTTCACTTGCTTGGAGAGTACAGTTTCCTCCTTGAAGATGCCTGTAATGTCCTGGAGTGTTTTGCCTATGTGCTGTTCTATATATCTTATGGTTTTGGGGCTGATATCGAGGTCTTTAATCCATTTGGATTTTACCTTCGTACATGATGTTAGCTGGGGGTCTAAGTTCAATTTTTTGCAAATGGCTATCCAATTGTGCCAACACCACTTGTTGAAGAGGCTTTCCCTGCTCCATTTAGGATTTCCTGCTCCTTTATCAAAAAGTATGTGATTGTATGTCTGGGGAACATTTTCTGAGTATTCAAGCCTATTCCACTGATCTGAGGACCTATCCTTATTCCAATACCATGCTGTTTTGATAACTGTTGCTTTGTAGTAAAGTTTAAAGTTGGGGAAAGTAATTCCTCCCATATTCTTTTTCCCAATGATTGCTTTAGCTATTCGAGGGTGTTTATTGTTCCAAATGAATTTCAAAAGTGTCTGATCCACTTCTTTGAAGAATGTCATGGGTATCTTTAGAGGGATGGCATTAAATCTGTATAATGCCTTGGGGAGTATTGCCATTTTGATGATGTTAATCCTGCCAATCCATGAGCAGGGTATGCGTTTCCATTTCCGTGTGTCCTCTCTTATTTCTTGGAGCAGAGTTTTATAGTTTTCTTTGTATAGTTCCTTCACATATTTAGTCAAGTTGATTCCAAGATATTCGAGTTTGTGTGGCACTATTGTGAATGGGGTTGTTTTCTTAATGTCCATTTCATCCTTATTACTATTGGTGTATAGAAAGGCCATTGATTTTTGTGTGTAAATTTTGTAGCCTGCCACCTTGCTATATGAGTCTATTGTTTCTAGAAGCTTTTTGATAGAGTCTTTAGGGTTTCCTAAGTAGAGTATCATGTCATCTGCAAACAGTGAGAGCTTGACTTCTTCCTTTCCTATCTGGATTCCCTTGATATCCTTTTCTTGCCTAATCGCTATAACAAGTACTTCCAGTGCTATGTTGAATAGGAGTGGTGAGAGAGGACAGCCTTGTCTTGTGCCAGAATTTAGAGGGAAGGCTTTTAGTTTTTCTCCATTGAGGATAATATTTGCCACAGGCTTGTGGTAGATGGCCTTCACTATATTGAGAAAGGTTCCCTCCATTCCCATCTTGCTGAGAGTTTTGATCAAGAATGGGTGTTGGACCTTATCAAATGCTTTCTCTGCATCTATTGATATGATCATGTGGTTTTTATTTTTCTTGTTATTGATGTTGTGTATTATGTTGATAGATTTACGGATGTTAAACCAGCCTTGCATTCCTGGGATGAAACCTACTTGATCGTAGTGAATGATCTTTTTAACGAGGCATTGAATCCTATTTGCCAGGATTTTGTTGAGGATCTTTGCATCTGCATTCATCAGTGATATTGGTCTGTAATTTTCTTTTTTGGTATCGACTCTGTCTGGTTTAGGTATCAAGGTGATGTTGGCTTCATAAAAGCTATTTGGAAGTGTTTCTGTTTGTTCAATTTCATGAAAGAGTCTTGCCAAGATTGGCAGTAGTTCCTCTTGGAAAGTTTGATAGAATTCATTAGTGAATCCATCTGGACCTGGGCTTTTGTTTTTCGGCAGACATTTGATTACTGTTTTAATTTCATCAATGGTGATGGGGGTGTTTTGATATGCTACATCCTCTTCCTTCAACCGTGGAAGATTATAAGAGTCCAAGAATTTATCCATTTCTTCCAGGTTCTCATTTTTAGTGGCATAGAGTTTTTCAAAGTAGTTTCTAATTACCCTTTGAATCTCTGTCATATCAGTAGTGATATCTCCTTTTTCATTTCTGATACGAGTTATCAAGTTTCTCTCTCTCTCTTTCTTTGTTAGGTTTGCCAGTGGTCTCTCAATCTTGTTTATTTTTTCAAAGAACCAACTTCTGCTTTCGTTGATCTTTCGGATTGTTTTTTGAGTTTCCACTTCGTTGATTTCTGCTCTCAGCTTTGTTATTTCCTTCTGTCTTCCTATTCTTGGGTCCTTTTGTTGAGCATTTTCTAGTTCTATTAGCTGTGTCATTAAGCTACTCAGGTAAGCTCCTTCTTCCTTCCTGATGTGTGCTTGCAAAGCTATAAATTTTCCTCTCAGTACTGCTTTTGCTGTGTCCCATAAGTTCTGATAGTTTGTGTCTTTATTGTCATTTGTTTCCAGGAACCTTTTGATTTCCTCCTTGATTTCATCTTGGACCCACTGGTTATTGAGTATGAGGCTGTTTAACTTCCAGGTGTTAAAATGTTTCTTCTGAGTCCCTTTGGAGTTCACAAATAATTTCAGAGCCTTTTGGTCAGCGAAGGTAGTCTGCAAAATTTCTATCCTCTTGATATTATGGAGGTATGTTTTATGTGCCAGCATGTAGTCTATCCTGGAGAATGTCCCATGTACATTGGAGAAGAATGTGTATCCAGGTTTCTGGGGATGGAGTGTCCTATATATATCCACTAGGCCTCTTTCTTCCATTTCTCTCCTCAGGTCTAGTATATTCTTGTTGGGTTTCAGTCTGGTTGACCTATCCAGTGTTGACAAAGCCGTGTTAAGGTCCCCCACAATTATTGTGTTGTTGTTGATATTATTTTTCAGATTTATCAACAGTTGTATTAAATATTTTGCTGGCCCCTCATTCGGTGCATATATGTTTAGGAGAGTGAATTCTTCCTGCTCTACGTACCCCTTGATTTATATAAAATGTCCATCTTTGTCCCTTACAACCTTCCTGAGTATAAAGTTTGCATTATCTGATATTAGTATGGCCACTCCAGCTTTTTTATGGGTGTTGTTTGCTTGGATAATTTTTCTGCAGCCTTTTATTTTGAGTCTATGTTTGTTCTGACTATTCAGGTGCGTTTCTTGTAGGCAGCAGAAGGTTGGATTGAGTTTTTTGATCCATTTAGCCACTCTGTGTCTCTTAACTGGTGCATTTAGTCCATTGACGTTGAGGGAAAGAATTGTCCTGGGATTTAATGCCATCTTTATTTCAAAATTTGGTGTGTCTTTTGGGTAGTCTTGTCTTAGATTAGGTCTTTCAGTTTTTCTCTTAAGACTGGTTTTGTGTCTGTGAAGTTTCTGAGCTTTTTTTTGTCTGTGAAGCCATGTATTCTTCCGTTAAACCGGAAAGTGAGTTTTGCAGGGTATAGTATTCTGGGTGAAGCATTCATTTCATTCAGTCTTGTCACAATATCCCACCACTGCTTTCTGGCATTGAGTGTTTCTGGTGACAGGTCTGCTGTAAATCTCAAGGATGCTTGCTTGAACGTGATTTCCCCTTTTGATCTTGCTGTTTTCAGAATTCTGTCTCTATCTGTGGGATTTGTCATTGTGACTAGGATGTGTCTTGGGGTGGTTTTTCTGGGGTCTCTTTTGGTTGGTACTCTTCGGGCATGCAGGATTTGATCACATATATTCTTTAGCTCTGGAAGTTTCTCTTTAATGATATTCTTGACTGTTGATTCTTCCTGGAAATTTTCTTCCTGGGTCTCTGGGACTCCAATGATTCTTAAGTTATTTCTGTTGATCTTATCATAGACTTCTATTTTCATCTTTTCCCATTCTTTGACTAATTTTTCCATTGTCTGCTCATTTGCTTTAAGTTTTTTGTCCAATCTCTCCTGCTGTATGGAATTGTTATGTATCTCATCTTCCACAGCACCAAGTCTATTCTCAGCTTCTGATACCCTGTCCCAGAGCTTATCCATTTTGTCATTCACTTCGTTTACTGAGTTTTTCAGGCCTGTTAGTTGACATGTTATTTCAGTTTGGAGTTTTGTGATTTCTATCTTCATATTTTCTTGGTTCGTATTATTGTTCTGTTCAACTTGATCCATGGTTTCTTGGAGTCCGTTGAGCATCTTCCATATTGCTAGTCTAAAGTCCTTATCTGAGAAGTTGTTTAGTTGGTTGGTCATTATCTGGTCCTCAGAATTGTCATCTTCATTCTCTATGTCTGATGCTGGCCTGCGTTGTTTCCCCATTGTCACACTTGTATTGTGGGATTTTCTACGTGTTGTGGTGGTATTCATTGTCTATATGATTCAAGCAGCACACTCTTCTGGCTCCTCCCTTTCTGGATGGGCTGACTTGCCTCTAAGGGAGGGGAGTCCTCTGTGGATGAAGCCTCACACTGGGTTAAACCTTAGGCCCGAGCATGCAACAGAGAACACAGTCCGGAAAGAAATGTTTGCTTCTGTGATACAGCGCCGTTCTTAGTGTGATTTTTCCTTCTTGTTGCAATAGAGTTCTTTCCTTAGAAAGAATGCAGGGCCGCACCGCTTTGCTGCGCGGCCGTGCTCCGCTGGAGCCTCTTTTTGCCCCACTCGCAAGAGTTTCACGCAAGAGGACAGTAGACAGACAGAGACAGGTCACACTCACAGTTTTTCACAGTTGGGCCCCACTGGGCCGGTGTACTTTCGCGGATTTTCCCCGCCTGGTGTCACACACAGGGAGCCGGCTTTTGCAAAGCTTAGCCGGTTTTCATGCTCTGTATTCCCTCCCTGAAAATGGCGTCTGACAAAGTAGCTATTTAAGATAAAGAATCCTATTTGTTTTCTTTATTTAGGATATTATTCATCCAAGTGTAAACTAGAAAACTAAAAGTTATTTTATTCTTTTACATAATAATATTATTTATTATGTTATTTTGTTAGAACAAGTAGTCTTTTGAAATATATATTGAATACATCTGCTATTTGCTACATCTCTAATTTCAAATTTCATCATTCTTATTATAATCATCATCACACAACTAAATACTATAATATATTTTCACTTAATTATTCTTTCATTAGATTGTCTAAAGAAAATTTAAGGGAAGAAAGAAAGGAAAGAAAGAAAGAAAGAAAGAAAGAAAGAAAGAAAGAAAGAAAGAAAGAAAGAAAGAAAGAAAGAAAGAAAGAAAGAAAGAAAGAAAGAAAGAAAGAAAGAAAGAAAGAAAGAAAGAAAGAAAGAAGGAAGGAAGGAAGGAAGGAAGGAAGGAAAGAAAGAAAGAAAGAAAGAAAGAAAGAAAGAAAGAAAGAAAGAAAGAGAGAGAGAGAGAGAGAGAGAAAGAAAGAAAGAAAGAAAGAAAGAAAGAAAGAAAGAAAGAAAGAAAGAGAAAGAAAGAAAGAGAAAGAAAGAAAGAAAGAAAGAAAGAGAAAGAAAGAAGAAAAGAAAAGAAAGGGAAGGAAAAAATAAAGAAAAAGAGAAAAAGAAAAAAGGAAGGAAAGAATGAAAGAAAGAAAAAGAAAGGAAGAAAGGAATAATGAAGACAAGAGGAAAGAAAAGAGAAAGAATGAACCTGTGAGCATCAGATGTGTGGCCTCAAAACTAAAATAATAAGACAACTGGGCCCGGAGAGATAGCACAGTGGTGTTTGCCTTACAAGCAGCCGATCCAGGACCAAAGGTGGTTGGTTCGAATCCCGGTGTCCCATATGGTCCCCCGTGCCTGCCAGGAGCTATTTCTGAGCACACAGCCAGGAGTAATCCCTGCGCACTGCCAGGTGTGGCCCAAAAACCAAAAAAAAAAAAAAAAAAAAAAAAAGAAAAAAATAAGACAACTAGTAATAAAATTAGAATTTACCAAATTTCAATTGTTAAAATAGAGTAGAAAATGTAAAATAAAATACGTAAATATTCAGGATAATATGTCAAAGAAAAAACTATTATGAGCCCTGAAATTATTTTAATTACTCTTTTACAAAATAGTGCATATTACTATTATGAATCTCAGGTAAGATGTTGTGAATTGTATTTCCTTTTATGTAGACATTAAATTTTTTCAGTTTAAATACCAATACAGTAATTACATTTATCTTAACATGCTAAAGACACAATATAAATGTAATATAAATACAAGACAATACTGATCATAAGATAAAAATTAATAATAATAGAATACAATATTAAAAAAATAAAAGGTGTAATTTTTGGCTATTTGTTTGTTTTGGGGTCACACCTGGTGATGCTTAGGGTTCTGGCTATATATACATATATACATATGTATTTTTATATATATTCATATATAATATATATACATATATGTATATATATTTATTTGGTTTTTGGCCACACCAAGTGATGTTCAGGAATTACTCCTGGTTATGCTCTCAGAAACCGCTACGGGCTTGGGGGACCATATGGGACCCGGGGGATTGAATCATGGGGCCGTCTAGGTCAGCCAAATGCAAGGCAAATGACATACCACTGCGCAACCGCTCTGGCCACAAAAGGCATAATTTATATAAGTATCCAGCTATAGAGTTCCTTTGGTATTGATTTTTAAATATTTTGGATCTCCTTATTAAAATATGCTAACACAGAGATATTATTATAATCAATACTGTAAATAAATTCAAATGATAGTCAAAATACATATAACTCTAAAATTTTACAACATTAACAAAAATAGAATTATCTATATTTTTGGTATTTTTATACATGATACTACATACACTTTACCTACAGAAATTACAATAAAAGAATTTCAGCTTATCTAAAATGGCTGTAAGACTTAATGTCACTTAAGTAAAAATTTCACTAAATTTTGTCATGAACTTACAGCATAAATAATGTAAACTATATTGTTTATAGATTTTTATTAATCTATAAAGATAATGATTTTTGATAAAATGGTCAATAATACTAATTAAAAGCACAGGCCTTTATAATGATGATATTGGGTCAGAGAGATTGTGAAATTAACTAGTAAAGTTACTTGATCTCTTGCAGCCAACCTAGCATTGATCTCCTGCACTGCATATGATCTTCCAACACCACCAGGGCTGAATGATATCAGCACAACTGGCTATGGCCCAGAAATAAAAAAACAAGTTCTAATGATACTTGACTTGGGTCAACCATATATCTTTTACAATAGGTATTTGTTATAAAATTGTAAAAATGCAATGTTTTTAATGTGTAATATTTATAATAAAATGTGAAATATCCTTAATAAATATTACCAAAAATATAATTATATTAATATTTTCATACATGCTGATAGTATATGTAGATATTATTTATAAAAATTCCACATTATTCTTCTTTCAAATTTTAACTATAAAAAATGAAATATTCCCATTTAATTACTGTGGCAACTTCTACAAAAATTGTAAAGCCTGAGTTCTCTAGATACACTGCTTATATTGGAATATATGCCCTTGAGTAAATGACTTCATATTATTTTAAAGTAATCCATCAAATTTCCCTGGGAAAGACATAAAAGCAATGAAGAAGATGATTTTAAAAATGTCTGAATGATTCAATTATCCGTGTAATATAATAGCTGGATGTTCACTTCTGAACAAAATTTAGATTTTCAACATCCTCTATGGTTTTATTCAGGGAGAAATATACCATATATTTCAAATCTTTTGTTAAGGTACCATCTTTGGTTGATGGGATTATGCAATATGTTTATCCTCTTGGTTTTATATATTTTCAAATTTATACAAAATATGTTCCTGTGATTGTAAGAAGATAAACTTTGCATAAATTGTAGAGCCCAGACAAGAAAAGAATCCTCCAGTTGTGACTTGAATGATGATGTGTAGTGGAACGATTTTTTCTTTTCAGCTAGATTTTTGATTTATTGTGCTCAATGTTAAATTATCTGAATGTCACTTTTGTTCATATTGGTCTTATAGCCAATCAGAACTTTAAGATTTTTTTCATATCTATTGCTATTATGGCAGATTTTTACAGAGATTATGTTAACTGAAAGCCCAAACCTTCACTTTTTAATAATACAATTGTATTCATTTTATAAATTTCTTACTACAGTTTAGAAAAATAATATATAACTTGTATGACTTTGAAACATACTTATCTGATAGAATTAAAAATGCTGAAATGTATCATTTGCTATCTTTTTATTTCATCCTTAAAAATCTGAGCAATATCAGCTATTTCATTTGTTAACTATATTCTACACTGAGGATAAGTTTTATAACTTCGATTACCTTAATATTCTTTTTTTTTTTTTTTTTTTTTGGTTTTTGGGCCACACCCGTTTGATGCTCAGGGGTTACTCCTGGCTATGTGCTCAGAAATCGCCCCTGGCTTGGGGGGACCATATAGGACGCCGGGGGATCGAACCGCGGTCCGTTCCTTGGTAGCGCTTACAAGGCAGACACCTTATCTCCAGCGCCACCTTCCCTGCCCCTAATATTCTTTTTTTAATATGATTTTTATTTTGACCATAGTGGCTTACATATTGTTGACAATAATATTTTAGGTACATATTTACATAAAATCAGGGGGATTCCCATCACCAATTTGTCCTCCCTACACCTCCGTTCTCGTCCTTCCTCCCATATCCTCCCTCACCCCCCGGGGCTGCTAGAATATGTGGTCCCCTCTGTACCTAGCTTACTACTTAATAGTCTTACACCTTTTTGGTCTTGGTTCCTTCCTTTTTTCCCCCTCTAACTGGGAGGCAGGACTAGATAGTTCAAGTTATGTGGTTTTGTTTGAAGAAGAGAAAAGTAATAAACTGGGGTAAAAGTCAAATACGCCGAAAATGGGCGGAATCCTTCTAGAGGCTCTCATCATCGGTTTGAGAGACGAAGGGGAAAAGAAGGTGAAACACCCCAACAGTACAAAAAGAAGTGTCAAATTCAAGGTCAGGGTGTGTGATGAAAAGCTGCCCGGGAACCCACACACCACAAGAAAATCTCAAAAGACAATGGGGAAACCTATACTTCCGTCATAAATATAAGACTTGTATTATACCACCTCTTTACCTGCTTTTCCCCAAAAGTAAGGTAGTCTCTTGCATTACTTTCTTCCTTTTAATTACTTTGCTATTTCATTTTTTTTTTTTTTGGTTTTTGGGCCACACCCCTTTGATGCTCAGGGGTTACTCCTGGCTATGTGCTCAGAAATCGCCCCTGGCTTGGGGGGACCATATGGGACGCCGGGGGATCGAACCGCGGTCCTTCCTTGGCTAGCGCTTGCAAGGCAGACACCTTACCTCCAGCGCCACCTACCCGGCCCCGCTATTTCATTTTTTAAAAGTTTGTTCTTTATATACATATGTGAGCACATATATTTTTATTCCTATTTTTATGTTTTTGGGTGTGTGACCTGTTTCTGTTTTCTTCTCTTTACCTTAACATTCTTATATAATTTTTTATTAAATTTATCCTCTATAATATCTATTTTATTCATACAAATTCTATATATATTTATTTTAAGAAGATGAACACTAAATATCTTCCAAAATCTTTAATAAGCCTCCCAAGTTCTCTGATGTATATGTATCTCTAATTATTGAAATATATATTTTTATTAAATATTGTATATTTGCTACTCAGTTTATGCTCATTTTACACTGTTTGGATACTGTTATGAAGCTATATTAATTACAGAATGGATGGTAATTCCTCAAGATATTTTCCTATATCATAACTTATTCTAAGGAATAGTCTAAAGTTCCTAGACATATAATGGCAGAAACTCAGCCTTGCTTTTTTATCTCAAAACAACTGCCTTTATATATAAATAGCTGCTCAATTGATTCATTTCTATTTACCTTGCACTGGTATTAGAAACTCTCTGTATTGACACCATGGATCTCCTCTAATCTAACTTTCACACGATTTTTAGGGCATTTTAATACAAATTACAGAATAGAAGTATTGTGGCATAGCTTTTTCAAATCTCTTCTGTTGTGTGGAGTTGTTAATGCATTTCATTTTCCAGCTTACATATTCTGTCTTCAGCTTCTGTTACTCTGTTTGAGTGGTTTTCCATTGTGGTTTTCATTTCATCTACTGAGGTTTTCACACCGGTTATTTCAGTTTGGAGTTTTCTGTTTTGTGTGTGTGTGTGTGTGTGTGTGTGTGTGTGTGTGTGTGTGTGTGTGTGTGTTGTCTGTTCAGCTCGATCTATGCTTTCTTCGAGTTCTATGAACATTCTTCATATTTCTTCTCTAAATTCCTTATCTGAGAGGCTAACTAGGTGGTTGGCACTTTTCGGGTCATCAGAACTGCTATCTTCACTCTCTATGCACGATGTTGGCCTGAATTGTTTCCCCATCGTCATGCTTATAGTGTTTTTTCCTATGTCTAATGGTGGGGCGAAGCACACTGAAGCAGAGCTGCCACACTCCTTTGTCTCCACCATATGTGTGCATGGGGACCGCTCACCTTTGAAGAAGTTGCCTTCAGGGAGCAATCTAGTCAGAAAGATCAAATTCCAGGCTATAACAGAGTAGAGAAGCAGAATTCAAAATGTCTCTGTGGCATAGATTTTTGTTGTTGTTGTTGCTGATGATGCAATTGTTTGGTTGCTCCAAAAAAGGTTATACACGAGCTATTAACGTCTAAGCTTCACCTGCAAACTATTTGTTGTCAAGCTTAATTGCATACCCATATAATATGATTAACTCAAATTTAGCCATCCATTGTTCTATGTCTTAGGGTTTTTTTTTTTTGTAAATTTTTTATTAGAATTGAGGTGATATTGTTATACATCGGTGTTAATGATATTGGGGTAGGGGAGACAGTGTAATATGTAAATCATTCACTATACTACATCTAGTCCCCTGAACACACTAAACAAAAATCTGTAGTAATAAAGCCCTAATCTTATTCAGAGAGGTGTGTCATACTCTAAACATAAATATTATGTGTTATTTATGGACAAAATTACTGATATGATCAACACTTTAGTGTTGTTTTTTGTGTGCTACGACTATCATTTCCAAAACGATCTTCATGAAGATCCCTCTGTTGTAATAGTCTCAGATCCAATAAAATAATATTACAATTTGATTGCTATCTAAATGTCCCAATATCATTTTAAAACTCATACTTTGGCTCTCATGACACCTTGAAAACTTATTTTTTTAGCACTTAGAAAATTAGCATATCATTTAAAATGAGCTATAAGTTAGGGAGGATGAAAGCTACACCTTGTTTGATTTAATAACTTTGATGCCTATAAAAATGATTTTCTCCCAATGAGAGCTCAATATATATTTTCTGAGGTAATATTTGTCATTTTACTTCACAGAGAACACTCAGAGAGGGAAGTCTTCCATCTTTATTCGTGCACTCATTACAATTCTTTCCTTATAATGAAGTTTTATTTTATTCTTTACATTTTTTTATTTATACTTTATTTAAATTAGGTTGATAAGTATTTAAATTAGTCTTAAAATGACCATTTTATTTTTACTTTCACCCACTAACATTGTTTCTCTATAAACTAGCACATTGTTCATACTACTCATGCCAGAGCACAATTTTTATTCAATTTTGAATACATTAAATGTTTTTTGAAAAAAAGTTATCAATTAAGCATGTTGAATTATATTTTTGATACAATCATTAGTGACAAATAACCCAGAAATAACCTTACCTCCTCCGTATTATTTGACCACACATGATAATCTCTACTTTAATGCAAAATATAACCCAAAACAAATATTTATTCTTTCATTAAAGCTAGATATCATTCCACTGTGTATATAAATAACAATTTATTTATCACTTATCCGTTATTAGCATTATAGACCTATGTTATTTTAGATAGTGATGCAATAAACACAGTAATGCAATTATCTATTAAATTAACATTTTTTAGTCTTAGGAAGTGGATACTAAGGATTACATTAATTTGCTTCTATGTCGTTTTTCTCCACTTTTATGGTCCTTTTTTTCTCCACATTCTCCCCCAATCTGTTAGATTCATAAATTTTAATATATAAACTTTTGTACATTTGGTGAGATATTATAGTCCTTGATTTTTACATTTATCATAATCAATAATAATACACACATTTTTATGCCTATTTGCACACATATATTGCAAGCATCTGTTAAGATTTTATATCCCCTTTAGATGAAAATGTTTTTTTTTTCATCTTTGAATTTTCTGTGACAGTTTGTATCTGGATATTCATTGTACAAGTAGTTTTAGCATTAAGTACAGTGTATTTTATTTTAATTATTAATTATTTTAATAAAGAAAGCCTTTGTTTGAAATAGTCTATTTGCTTATATTTGTGTAGTCTCATTTGCTAATATATTGCATCATTGAAAGTATCTGTAAAGTTTATGCCACGGAGAGATATTCCTATTGTTAACTAATGCAATTTATAAATTCAGCTATAATATATATATTTTTTCTTTTATAACTTTCTTTTTGTCTTCTTTCTTCTTCTTTTCTTTTTTCTTTTCTTCTTCTTTCTTCTCCCTCCTCCTCCTCCTCCTCCTCCTCCTCCTCCTCCTCCTCCTCCTCCTCCTCCTCCTCCTCCTCCTCCTCCTCCTCCTCCTCCTCCTCCTCCTCCTCCTCCTCCTCCTCCTCCTCCTCCATTCCTCTTCTTTCTTCTTCATATCCCTGTTCTATGCTCAGGAGTGATTCATTTACAATCACAGTACCTCGTGTTGGTTAATTGGGGTTGGCCACATATGAGGCAAGTGTCAGACTTCCTATAATGTTGAGTCTTCTGATCAATTTTCCATAACACTTTTGTATGTATTAAATGAAGTTCAAATAAAAAAATTTTTTCCAAGTGACAGCTACAACTCTATGATTGAAGAAGCTTTCCTTTCTCTAATTAATGCACTTAGCTTCTCTGTCATAAATCAACTATGTGTATATATATAGGCCATATATTCTGTGCTCTCAGTTCTATTCCATTAATCTGAGATTTTGCCTCTATCATTTAAAGGCAACATTTTGATTACTACAAAGCCATATTGTAGTTTAAATCAGGGAGGATAGTGCCTCCCATTTTCTTTTTGCTCCAATAGCTTTGACTATCTGAGGTTTTTTATGGTTCTATACAAATTTGAGAAATGTTTGTTCTATGTCATTCAGCATTCCATTGTAATATTTATAAGTTAAAAAATGTGTATATATATGCTTTTGTTTATATAGTAAATACAGTATTGATTATATTCACAAACTTTTAATTGCCCGGTGTCTTGTACGAGTTTAATAAGGATTCATAGTTTTGACATATGTCTTTCTTTTCCTTTGTCAATTTGATTCATTAGATATTGACAATTTGGGACATAATTGCCAATACAATATTTTACTTTGTTTTATTTTGGAGGGTTTGAGCCACACTTAGAAGTGCTCAGGTTTTCTCCTAGCATTACTCAGAGGACTATATGAAGTGCTCAGGATTAACTGGGCTCTGTCACATGCAAGAGAGATACCTTATCCCTTGAACTATTTTTAGGGTCATGTAAACGTGATTTATTCATTTTTCTCTACTTTTGCATGGTTTGCATATAGAAAGACAACTTATTTTGTATGTTTATTTTTATTCTGCTACTTCATTATATTTGTTTATTGTCTCTATAAGTGTTGAGGAGTCTTTAGGTTTTCTATAAATATATTACCGAGCTTGTCAGTGATTTCAGAGCACAGAGCCAAGAGTAAAATCCTGTGTGCTACCTGGTGTAGCTTAAAAACAAAAATATTTTAAAAGATAATTAATAAGTAGATTAAAAATCCCCTAATTATGTTTCCTTAAAATACCCACCCAAATCAATTTTTCTATTTAATTGCTACTACTAGTTCTTCCAATGTTATGTTGAATAATAGTTGTCAAGGGAAATATTCTTGTCTTGTGCCTGATCTTAGAAGAAAGAATCTTACTCTATCATTATTGGATATGATATTGATAGAAATTTACTCAACAAGGCCACTTCTACATTGAATCAAATTTCTTTTATGCCATCCTACTAAGAATTTAGTGTTAAATCTTAAATGTGTGCTGACAAAAGTTTTCTCTGCATTTATTAAAATGATGATAATTATAGTATTATTTTCCATTTGTTGATGGGGTGCAACATATTTGACTAGAGTTTATTAAACAATCCTTACATCCCTGTAATGATTCCATTCAATCATAGTATATTAACTTTTAATGTATTAAATAATTTTGTTCATGAAGATTTGTTCACCTTCTTTTGGAATTAGATCAATAGTGACCTCATACAATATCTTATGAGAATTCCGATTTCCTTAATTTTCTGGAAGCATTTGAGTGATTTCTAATTATTCACCTCTGAGCACTTGGTAGAACTCATTCAAAAACCCATCAATACCTTGTTTTACTAGTAGATTTATTTTGTTATATTTATAATGATTTAAATTTTTGTGATTGTACACTTCAGGTTTTCAGTTTCATTCTTGTTTTTTTGTATGATTAAAATAATATTAATTTTATTGTGGTTTACCAGTTCAATGTCAGGAAGTTTTTCTAAGTAATTTTGTTCAGTCTTGTATGTCTGCAGTATCTTTTGCACTTTTTATTCATAATCTAACTTGTTAGCATTTTTTCTCTTCTTTTTTCTTTGTAAATATAGCTAAATATAGGCAAATTTTACTTATTTTTTTAAATTCTAACTCTTGGTTTTATTTCCCTTTTGAGTTATATTCTTTGTTTCTTTGTAACTTATTTGAGAATATTTTTTTTATTTTATTTCTCTTGATTACTTTGAATTCCCTTAGTGCTTTTTCAAATTTCTTAAAATGTGAGATTAAATTACATATTTGAGATTTTTCTTGTTTCCCGGTATAAACTTTTATTTCTATGAAATTTTCTTTGAAGTACTTTGCTTTGTCCCATAAGTATTAATAACTTATATTTCATGACTTTTTGAGCACTTTACAAATATATATATATATGTATATATATATATATATATACATATATATATATATATATAATCTTCTCTCATGACAAATATTCCATGTGCACTCTATAGGAAGTGTTTTGGATTTTTGGAGTCTGTGAATTTATTAATCCTACATTTTAAAATTCTTTAATTAATGCTGTTGTCTCCTTATTGATTTTTTTCCAGTTGACCTTTCCAATAATCAGAGTGGGATATTAAAGTCTCATGCTATTAAAAGAACTTTCCTCAGTTCTTTAATAGATTCTTGAAAAACTTTGCTGCCCCATCTTTTTGGGGTTTATACATTAATCAGAATTAAGTACAAATTATATATATTATACCTTAATCATTATAATTTTCATTCCTATATCTTAGCGTTTTAACTCTAATTTTTCTTAGCACAAGATTTTTGGACTTTATTTTCTGATTCAAAAATCACTGAATCTTGCTATCTTGATTCAAAGTCCACTTAATATCTTTCTTTTTTTTTTTTTGGGGGGGTCACACCCGGCAGTGCTTAGGGGTTACTCCTGGCTGTTTGCTCAGAAATAGCTCCTGGCAGGCACGGGGGACCATATGGGACACCGGGATTCGAACCAAC
Organism: Suncus etruscus; assembly: GCF_024139225.1. Taxonomy (NCBI): domain Eukaryota; kingdom Metazoa; phylum Chordata; class Mammalia; order Eulipotyphla; family Soricidae; genus Suncus; species Suncus etruscus. The sequence continues at coordinate 69,389,922 of NC_064860.1, forward strand.
CACCTTTGGTCCTGGATCAGCTGCTTGCAAGGCAAATGCCGCTGTGCTATCTCTCCGGGCCCTACTTAATATCTTTCTATTAAAATACTGGTAAAATACTATTTTCTTTTGAAAATATTTACTTGTTAATTTTTAAAATTATTGCAGTTTGGTACCATGCATAAATTTTGTTATTATTTATGGTTCATAGATGCAGGTACTGCACATTGAAACAAACAAAATTCACAATTGTCTCCACCAATGTTCTTATGTCACAACTACTATGCTTGATCCTTTTCTGTATTCTTTCTCTCATTGTTTAGTAATATCAGATTTGTAACCCAAAGCAAAGCAATTTTATTCAATACTATCTATAACCTTGTTTTGATTCTTCACATTTCACATATGAATGAGATTATTCAGTATTTATACTACTCCCTCTATTCACTTCACTTAAATGACAGCATCCATTGTGTATATATGCCACAGATTATTTATTCATCACTCTTTGAACATTTGAATTATATTCATAACAATGATTATTAACATTGCAATGACCAAAATCATGTACATATATTATCATATTAATGCTTATGACTTTAGTTTTAGATGTCCAAAAGCAGAATTTCTGGGTGATATGGTAGCTCTATTATTAATTTATGAGGAGTTTCTATACTATATTTTTTATAAAAATTGACCCACACAATTACTGATAATAGTGAATAATTGTTCCTTTTCACCACATCATATTTTCAAAATTTTAATACATTGGTTGTTGATATATGTAAAATAATCTAATTGTTTTTTTGGTTTGTGTTTTCTTGATAATGAGTAATATGAACAAGTTATCATATTTCCTCTCCAGAAATTGTGATATATCTGTTTATTTCCTTTCCTTATGTTTTGATGGGGATTACTTGGTTGTTGAGGTTGTTAAAGTTTTTAAGATCTTTATATATGTTAAAAATTACATTTTATGGATATAATTTAAAAATGTTAATAATATTGATATCAATATAAATATTAATAATTGATATTGATAAATTTATGTGTACATTTTTCTCTGAGAATTTTTAGAGTTTTATAATTTAGTTTTCCTTTAGTGACTTTTTGACTTCTACCTGTATAATTAGCTTCATGTGTACTTTGTAGCTTCTGTCTCCCTCCTGCTGGTTTCTTCAATGCATTTATTATTTTGGGGATGCAATATAGCTTATCTACAGTCATAAACTAATATTCTTCTTTATCTTTGGTGTAGACAACTTGATTTGAGACCTTTCATTACTTGTCTTTACAGAAAACAATTTTCAGAAAACATTTAAAAATATTTTTCAGAAATATTTTCCTCTTTAGGAAACTCAAAATGGACTTGTAAATAGAGTAAACTTACCTTTTATATAAAGAAATGTTCAATTTATTGCAAGAAGATTTATATGTGTCTAATGCATTTGTTTTCTTTTTGGTTTGGATTTGGTTTTTGGCCACACCTGATGATGCTCAGAGGTTACTCCTGGTTATATTTAATTGTTATTCTGAATATGTTTATAAAGCTTTAGATAAGAGTAGCAACCTCATATAATACCAGACTCCTAATTGGAGGCTCATTTTATTTAAAATTTTGTATATATTCTGCTGTTTTGATTACTATGCCTTTATTCTACAGATTCAAATTAGGTAATGAGATGCTTCTTAGTCTCTTGCTTTTCTGTATGGCTTTGGCTATTCTGGTTATTTTATTTAATATTAAAATATTTTGTAAATTTTGTTTTTAATTCTAGTAGAATTTAGTAGTGAATTCATGTAAATTTTTATTTTGATAGAGAATAATTTTATAAGTAAATTTGGGAATCTATATTTTGAGTAAACTTATTTTATTCATTTAAATTAAGTGTACATGGTATGTAATATAGCAAATTAAACTTTTATATTTATTTTTTCATTACTATCCTTTAAATTTTTGATAATGCCATGCCTCATTTATGCTTACTGTTACTATAGTAATTTTTCCTAATGAACCTAATTTTTCCAATTCTATTAATTATTAAAATTTTTGAAAGCTTTTAATGTTATTATAGCTTTATCTATTAATTATTTGTATTATTATCTTAGATTTATTGTTTTTGAAGCCCTCTTGCTAGGAAATCTCATTGTCTTCTTGATTCTTCCAAAAATTTATTAAATAACTAAATCAATGAAATAATACTTTCAGACATACAGTTCATCTGGCTTTGATATAGAAACTTGAACATTTCTTTAAGTTACATATATAACATTTGGATACTTTATTTTTTTTTTCTCTTTGGCCTTACAAGTAAATGGTCTTCAGGAGGCCAAGTGTCAAACTAGCCCGTGGTTCTCTGCAAGTACATGAGATGTAGTGCTTTGAAGATTCTAGGGATGCTGTGGAAAATATTCACCAAATCAAAAGTTGAAAATTAAAACGTAACAATATGCTATTAATACATTGAGAAACATTTGTATCATAGTTTGATATTGATAATGAGTGAATAATTAAAGAATATATTCTGGTACAATAAAAATTTCACAAAATGGTTTAAATATTACAAAAATTTTGAGACAAAAATTAATTTTGAAACAAAGTCAATATTTGGGGATTAGAAGGTGAAAATTTGTACATGAATGGTCTCATTCATTTTAAAAAAGTAAAGCAACATATTTGATAAATACTTCAAAGGGGTTGCTACAACCCTATACAGTTCTATGGAATGATCCAGAATGGCATATGGCCTTGTGTTTGCTTAAGGGGTATAAACTCTATCTGCTTAGAAATGGTAAATTTTCCAGTAGGCCCATATCGATTTCTTTCTCTGAAAAAGGTCTGGTAGACCCAATATTGGGGAAGTTTGTTAATATCTGGAAATTGCTGTCAATAAATTGTATCATTTTCAAAGTGTTCTATTTGAAAATATGTAATATAGGCAAAGGGGACAGATCCTCTCAGTCTCTATCCCAGACCATACCTATTCATAGTACTGGAAGTCCTTGCTATAGCGATAAGGCAAGAAAAAGATATCAAAGGAATCCAGATAGGAAAGGAAGAAGTCAAGCTCTCATTGTTTGCAGATGACATGATATTATATTTAGAAAACCCTAAAGACTACCAAAAAGCGTCTAGAAACAATAGACTCATATAACAATGTGGCAGGCTACAAAATTAACACGCAAAAATCAATGGCCTTTTTATATACCAAAAAAGATAGAGAAGAAATGAATACTAAGAAAACAATCCTATTCACATAAATGTCACAACTCAAATATCTTGGCGTCAACTTGACTAAAGATGTGTAGGACCTATACAAAGAAAACTATAAAACCCTGCTCCAAGAAATAAGAGAGGACTCTTGGGGGCCAGAACGGTGGTGCAAGGGGTAAAGGTGTTTGCCTTGCCTGTGCTAGCCTAGGACGGACCACGATTCAATCCCCCCCACAAGCCAGGAGCGATTTCTGAGCGCATAGCCAGGAGTAACTCCTGAGCATCACTGGGTGTGGCCCAAACATTAAAGAGAGAGAGAGAAAGAGAGAGAGAACACTCAGAAATGGAAAAACACCCTGCTCATGGATTGCAGGTTTAACATCATTAAAGTGGAAATACTCCCCAAAGCATTGTACAGATTTATTGTGATCCCTCTAAAGATACTCATGACATTGGTCAAAGTAGATAAAACACTTCTGAAATTCATTTGGAACAATAAACACCCAGGAATAACTAAGGCAATCCTTGGGAGGAAGAAACAGAGATAAATAGAAATATTTTAAACTGAGAAGCTTCTGCACCTCAAAGAACATTGTGCCCAGAATACAAGAGTCACCACTGAATGGGAGAAATTATTCACCCAATATCCATCAGATAAAGGGGCTAATATCCAAAATATACAAGGCACTGACTGAAATTTACAAGAAAAAAATCTAATCCTATAAAAAATATGGGGAGAAGAAATGAACACTTTGTCAAAGAAGAAATACAAAAGGCCAAAAAACACATGAAAAGATGCTCCACAGGGGAAATGTAAATTAAAACAACAATGAGTATCATAGAAACTGACATATTTCACAAATAACAATAACAATCAGTTTTGTAGGGAATGTGGAGATAAAGAAACTTTCATCACTGCTGGTGGGAATGCCATCTAGTCCAGCCTTTATGGAATACAATATAGAGATTCCTCAAAGAAATGGAAATAGATCTTCCATATAATCCAGCTATACCACTCCTATGTATATACCCTTCTAAACACCAATATTTATTGTAGTGCTATTTACAATAACCAGACTTTGGAAACAAGCAAGATGCCCTTTAACAGATGAATGGCTAAAGAAACTGTGGTATATATACACAGTGGAATACTATTCAGCCGTCAGGAGACATGAAGTCATGAAATTTTCCTATATGTGGATGTACATGGAATCTATTATTCTGAATGAAATAAGTCAGAGGGAGAGAAATAGACACAGAATATTCTCACTCATCTGTGGGTTTTAAGAAAAATAAAAGATATTTTTGTAATAATTTTCAGAGACAATAGAGATGAGGGCTGGAAGGTCCAGATCACAAAGAGTGGTGAGTGCAGTTAGAGAAATAATTATACTGACATAACAATGTGAATGAATGAGGGAAGTAGAAAGCCTGTCTCAAATACTGGTGGGGGAGTAGGGAGATGGGATATTTGGGGCATTGGCAATGAGAACATTGCATTGCTGAAGAGATGTGTTCTTTATATGATGGAAACTCAACTACAATCATGTTTGTAATCAAATTGTATAAATAAAAATGTTAAATAAAAATAAAATATGCAATATAAAAACATTGGTATATATCAACCCTGATAGTTAATAGGACTGACCTAAAATAGAATAAGACTATAGCATTATTTCAAAAAAAATGATTGTTAACTTTTATAGAAAATATATTAGCAGATATGTACTATTAAACAAGTTTTATTTCATAATTCAGTTGTATCAATAGCAGCAAATGATGAACCCTAATTATCTCTCTAAAGTACACCAGAATTTATATTACAATCTTTCAAATAGTGACTCTTTATTCTGAAATAGTAACATACCATCAGCCCAGTCAAATGGTTAATGGGGAAAATGTTCCTGTTGTTAGTCCATAATTAGTAGCCATTATTATTATTTTGGATTACATCAAGTGGCCAAGATAAAATATGTTCACTGAAAGTGCCTAAATTAACTAGATTGTCTTTATTAACAAGGCCCTATTAAGTGGTTTCAGCTGTAGCAGCATTTGAGTTCCATTAGGTTTTTGAAGTGATTTAGAAATTCAAATTATTTAAAAAATTAGATGTCAGGGTGGTGGATAATTAGCAAATACTAGCTTGAAGTTGCAAATTTCTACTGAGTAGTTGCACTGAACAGAAACATTGGGTGTTGTTGAACTACAAACATGAAGATGAGAAAACACTTTTAAAACTACTGGATTTTGGCATGCACAATAGAAAATGTTTAAGTTCTGAAGAAAAATTATTTCCTAAGTACAGTAATTAAAAGAGTATTTTCTTCACAAAGGAAGCAAGGTCACTTTATTTATGTCAAATATGACATCTAATACTAGTTTTATTTATTTACTTATTTGAGTATGGCCCCAATAATCAAAAATTACTCCAGTCTTTGAACTCAGGAATTACTTATGATGGGTCTCTGGGGACCATATGGGATGCTAGGCATCTAATTTGCGTAGGCCACATACAAAACTAATTACACGTCCACTATAAAAACTCTCAGGACCTTATATCTATTACATAATTTTAAGAAATAATTTTAGTCCTGAATTCTTAAAAACATGATTCATATAAAAACTAAGCAATATATTAAAAATATGACCCTGGGGGGGCAGAGTGGTTGCTCAGTGGTAAGATGTTTTTGCCTTGCACACTGCTGACTTAGGACGGACTGCAGTTCTATCCCCTGGTGACATATATGGTCCCCAGAGCCAGGAAGGATTTCTGAACCCATAGCCAGGAGTAACCACAGAGCGTTAACGAGCATGACCAAAAAACAACCTCCCCTCCAAAAAAAAAACCTTGGGTGCTATTTACAAATGGTATCAAATTATTATTTGACATTTAAGAAGATAACTTTTCAAAATAGATAGTAAAATATATAATGACAAAAAATTTGTATTTCTAAATTTTAACTTTTATAAGATTATTTCCTTGTTTGCTACTTTTCTGAAATTTTTTAAAATAATATAGTGCAATATTCTACAGCTTATATTCAAATTATGCAGTTTTTATTATATCAGTAAATATTTCTAGACAATTATGGTATTCATTTTGGAACTTTGAATTTGTTGAATACTTGTTTTGAGGAGTCTCAGTATTTTAGTGAACATACTTGCTGCTATTTTTTAAAAATATTATCTCTTAAAGTACTCAAAACTTAAATAAAGCTAAGGAGATTATGCATCTGTGAATAGGTGAATTTAGTTTAATTCAATTTGAATTTAATTGTGGAGAAAATCTGTTCTTTGAAAAAGACTGAGTGATTTTAAATTAAGTTTATTGCATATTTAAATGATAATGAGTAATCTTAAGAAAAAGAGTTCTTGGGACCAGAGCAGTGGTGCAGCAGTAGGGCATTTGCCTTGCATACGGCTGACCCAGGACAAACTGAGGTTCGAGCCCTCAACGTCCCATCTGGTCCCCCAAGCCAGGAGAGATTTCTGAGTGCATAGCCAGGAGTAAACCCTGCATGTCACTGGGTGTGGACCAAAAACAAAACAAAACCAAAACCAAAAACAAAAACAAAAACAAAAACAAAAAACTTTCCTCTTAAATATATAAATTAGTTTTTTAAAGAAATTCTTCCATCACACTATCTTCCTTTTCATATTTATATCATTTATCTATAACATATACTCTAACATATTTATAACATATATGTAGGGAGAAAAAGAGGGTGAAGACTATATTCTTAGTTATACCTTCCCCTGTATTTCTACCTTGATTCTCTATGAACATGTAATACTGCTGTTTCTTTAGAAATCTGCATGAAGAGGATTGCCAAAGACAACAGAAAAATCATACTATAATCTCACCCAGAAGGTTATGAAAAACTGAAGAGAAAAAATAAAGTAAAACAGCATTTGGGACACCTCAATTCAGATTGTGCTCTGGAGTCCCATGCACAAAGTTACATAGCATTCTCGTGCATATGTTTTAAAACTAAACTTGTGTCCTTTTTTAATATAATTTTTATTTTAATCATAGTGGCCTACATATCATTGACAATAATATTTTAGGTACATATTAACATAAAATCAAGGGAATTTCCATCACCGAATTGTCCTCCCTCCACCTCCGTTCCCATCCTACCTCCCATATCCTCCTCCCTCACCCCCAGGCTGCCATAATAAACTTGTATTCTTTTCTTTTTTTAATTTTTTAATTATCTTTATTTAAACACCATGATTACAAATATAATTGTAGTTGTATGATTACAGTCATGTAAAGAACACCCCCCTTCACCAGTGCAGGATTCCCACCACCAATTTCCCAGATCTACCTACTCCCCACCCCACCCACACCTGTACTCGAGACAGGCTTTCTTTATCCCTCATTCATTCACATTGTTATGATAGTTTTCAGTGTAGTTAGTTCTCTAACTGCATTTATCACTCTATGTGGTGAACTTCATGTCATTAGCTGCACTGGGTGTGGGTCCTGGAGAGATTACAGTCCTTGGCGTCTGTAGGCTAGGTTTGCTCAGCAGAAAAGAGCATAAACTTGTATTCTTTATGGAAAATTTTTCTTGAGAATTGCAGTGAAACTTGTATTCTAACAGTTATCATTGGATAAAAGTCAATCCTTTAGTTTATATTATATTTGAAAAGTCAGATTTTGTTTGTTTACAAGGTGAAAGGAAATTTGTTTGTTTTCTGATTTGGGAATGTGCACAATGGTATCCAGGAGCTTGATCCTGGTTCTGAGCTCCAGGAGCACTCCAGGTAGGGCAAGGGTGACCATAGAGTTAACTTTATGGCTGGCCAGGCAGGGTTGGGTATCATCAGCAGTGCTCCCACAAAAAATATGTGTTGTAATTCACTTGCATGTTTCCTGATCTTTTTAGTGAAGTGCACATAATTAAAGGTATCTAAGTGCTAGGTTTGTGTCCATTTGGGGGGACAACTGCCCTAAGAAATTGCAGATTTATATTTAAGAAACATCCCTTTAAACTACAAGAGGCAAATTGAAGAAACAATTTATTAGCAGATTTCAGGCAAGCAATATTTGAACATGTGGGCCAATATCTCTTAATCACTGTACTTTCAAATTAATTTGACTATGATATTAAGCACTTCTAAGCTAAATTTTTTTCATTTAAATTACTACTGGGTTAATTTATTTGTTAGTTTTGTCAACACTCTACTGTATCGAGAAGTTACTGCTGGCTCTATACCCATGGATCATTTCTGGAGTGTTCAAGGGAGCCTAACTTGTCAGGGACCAAACCTAAATGGGCTTCATGAAGACAAATATTTTACCCATTGTTTCACACTTTTGGGTTTTCAAATATTTTCATTTAATTTAGCAACCTGTCTCCTAAAGAAATAATACACAAAATAGGTACCGTATTTTCTGGCGTATAAGACTTTTGAAACAAAAGAAGTCAACCGAAAATCGGGGTCGTCTTATACACCGAGTATATCCCAAAAAATGTTTCAATATGCCGCTAAACAAAAATTGTCTGAATATTGCCACAAAACGAATTTTCCAACTCGATCCTGCACCAATCACTGCAAGGCTGCTCAGACCGCCTCTCTAACTCAGCCAATCCAAGCAAGCTTTTTATGGATGGAAATTAGACAATGTTCTGGACCTGAATCTACACTGTCAAAAGCCTGCTCAAATTGGCCAGAGTCAGAGAGGAAGTCTATTACAGTAGAACTTTTGAACCTTTGCTTGTTGTGATTGGCTCACTGTGGTACATGAGCACAGGAACACATGCAGCACAGGAACGTTCTGTCTGATACAGCGAATATAGGCCTAAAACTATGTTTTAACTGCAAAATTAGGAGGTCGTCATATACATCGGCAAATATGGTATATTTATCTGTAAATATGTTTGCAAAATAATATAAACTATAATTGTAATTATTAGAAGATTTCAAACTGTCCAATAATGAGAAATTTAAAAAAGAATACTAAATTTACTTGTTAGCATAATTCCAATATTAAAGCTTGTTATGAAACTTCTGAAAATAATGTTAATTGCTTATAAAAAATTGCTAAGTAAAAATGGTATGAACCTAAAATGTCATCCAGTAACAATATATATATGAAGAAGAAAATAATACATACTGAAATTATATGAAGGATAATAATAATGTTGTTGGGTTATACTTATTTAAATAATTTTCTTCTATAGTCCTCATTATGTTTAATAGTTTTATAATTAAAAAAGGAAATGAAAAATATACACTTGTCAGTTAGTGTTTTTATCTATCCAGTATAGTCTATCTAAGCTGTAGCAAGATGCAAATCTAAAAAGCTAATTGGTACAATTAGAATTCTTATTAATACTATAGAGGAAATATGGACATTTAAAAATTAAAATTAATTGTCTAGTGTTCCCTATTGTGACAGATTAATTCCATGTTTTCCTGAGATGGATTGCCAAATCACCATCATACAAAATAAATATATTTGTATTATAGAAAAAATATTTATTATGAAGTATTTTACTCCCTGTGATTAAAAAACTTAAAATCCATAATAATGACATATGGTTTGCGAAAGGGTACATAATAATCTCCATTGAGTTCTTGGTTTAGTAAAAGTTAACTTTTTGTACTGGGTTATTTAAATAATAATTTCTTCTATAGATTATGTTCAGGTCTAGGGTTATGGCTAAGGTTAAGTGTAAGGTTAAGATGGTTAGGAGTAAATTTGGGTTTATGAAGATATGGCACACATCAGAAAGGAAAAACATTCATATTTTTGTTTATCTTTATATACTATTGCATAATTTTATTGATTGTTCTCTGAATAGGAAACTGATAAACATTTTATAGATAGGTTCAGTGCTACTGCATTGTACTCAATAACCATAAAGTGATTTATGACAAAATATTTACAACTGACACTCTGAATTCAAGTCTAATGTGCATTATAAAGTAGAAAGCAGTCATTTTAAATTATTTTTGATTTGTGTGTTCTTTTCATAATTCTTTTCTGATCTCTTTTTATAGAATCTTTTACTTCTCTGTTTTTTATTTTATTTTCTCAGGGAAAAAATAAAATATGTTTTTGTCTTTTAAAATTTACTTTAATGTATGAGTTATTTAGTTGAATCACCATAAGGAACACTGTAAAGTTGATCATAATTTTCAGTCAACAATCTTTAATATTCGTCAACAATATATATTTCTTGCCATGAATTTTCCTCCTGCCTTTTTCTCTGATATCCCCCACACCTCCCTCTGTGACAGACATTTTTTTCTACCATTCTCTCCCTTCCTTTTATTTATTTTAGACATTGTGGTTTGCAATATTGTTACAAAAATTATCATGTGTATCACTCTCTGTCCTTTCAGCACCTAGTTCTTGTTCAGAATAGTCATTTCTATCATTGTCATAGTGCTTCTTTTTCTGCCCTAAATAATGCATTACCCCACTACTTGTGGTAATCTTTAAACCATGTCCTTAGCTCTATTGTATTTGAATATTAATAACATACTATCTTAATATATATATGTATATATATATATGTATATATTTTTTGGGTCACACTCAGCAGCACTCAGGAATTACTCCTGGCTCTATGCTCAGAAATCGCTCCTGGCAGGTTCGGGGGACAATATGGGATGCTGGGATTCGAACCATCAATATTCTGCCTGCAAGGCAAACACCTTACCTCCATGCTATTTCTCCAGCCCCTAAAAATATTTTATTTATTTTTAGATTCCTTCTAAATTAAGGTGATATACAAACACATAATTTTATTATTTAATTTATATCTTGAAATAAAAATTAAAATTAAAGGTCGAAAAATATGATATAAAGATATGACACCTTTTGAAATATATTGCTCAAACTATAGTTCCTTACTCTATATTCCCCTTTCCAATTTTAATAATAATTAAAAATATAGATGACATTAGTAAATCACGGGGTGGAGAGGTGTTATATAATCAGAGAGAGAATAAAGGATACAGAATTTTTTTCTCTTTTTTTTGTGTGTGTGCGCTATAAAGAAACATAATGGTGGTATAACTAATGCCCCCAAACTATGGGGAAAAAAGGAAACTGACAATTGTTATCATTACAAAACATCTTATGTAAGGGGGTTTATGTATAGGACAAGAGGTAGCAAAGACTATGGTGGAAATATTCAATCAGTGGAGGTGTTGCGTATGAAATGCTATCAGGAACATTACTGTATGCCACTGCTCAGTGTGTGTGTGTGTGTGTGTGTGTGTGTGTGTGTGTGTGTGTGTGTGTGTGTGTGTGTGTCTTAGAGGAATAATATTCCTCTTAGAGGCATACTGTTAAGTGGGAGGCATCGTAAAACAATGAAGAGGATTGCTTAAAAGAAAAATAAATTAGAAAATGAAATGTTTGAAACAAAAATGCAAAAATAATTAACTTTTCAAAACTTCTTGTGAATATTTAACTGTAAACACATTGTTTAGACATAAAAGTCAATATTTTATAAGGTAATAGAGGGACAATTTCTAAAAATGAACAATGAATTGCATTTATATTTTTCATAGTAATAATTTTTCTAATATCTAGCCCATTTTTTAAATAATAACAGACTTGCAAACTCAGTAAGCGGATAAGTTACCCAAGTTTATTTAGCTTAGTACATATGCAAATAGTTAACTAGCTTGAAAACAGATAAAATAGAAATAGATAAAATAAAATAGAGAATATAAGAAACTAAATTTTTTGCATTGAAATGTTATTTTTTTCCTAGATTGGGAGGAAATTTTACTTTTGACTATTTTGTCTGGCTTTATAATTTGTCTCAGTGGTAAATAAAATGGAGCAATTATATTATTCTCATTTCTTAAGTGTTAGATATCTAATGTAAGAAATATATACCTGAAAAACAGAAAATCAGCTAAGTCAAATAATTGATATTTTAAAAAGAAAGATGATTAAATGTTTTAATATTAAAATTTTAGAATAAAAAATAAATTTTATTTAATTGCATTGAAACAACCTTCAAGGTTTATTACATTGTAAAACTTATTTAATATTTGGAATAAGAAATACATGAGAGGCATTTTTGTCAAATATTTGTTGATGTGACAATTAATTGTCACTTATTTAAGAATTAAATTAATTATAATTATCCTTACTTAATGAAAAAGCTGGTAGATATATCCCTATTCATTCTCTTGAGTTATATTGAACCAAAAACAACAATGTTTTAAATAACAATTAACTTATCTTTAGTTGCACCTTCAACATATTTCAATCATAGATATCAAATACAAATATTTAAAATCAAATAGCAAATAATGAAGAAAATATGTATTAAAATGTAAATAGGTACTCAAGTGAAATATAAATTATAATATTTGAAAATATATATAGTATTGAAGTCTATTTCTAGTCTATGCTAATTTAAAAAATAAAATACATTGTTATTGGTACTTTAAGAACTTAAAATAACTTTAAATATTGTGTTTTTAAAACACATTTTATGAGTTTAAAAGTAAATTTACATTTAGAACAAGGATAACCTTACAATTTATATTAAATGACTATATCATTGACCTTCGAGATCTCTCTGTGGTTTCTGCTATTTTCTAATCTTTATTAATGGACACAGGATTATTCAATCTTCTTTTCCTCCTGCCATCTGTTATCTTACTCATTTTCTTTGTCTTATCTAGTTAATAGAGTTGTTTACCAGGAACCTGTCCTAAGACTTCTCTCTTCATTAGCACAAACTTACCTCTCACAGTTATACAATATGTGCAGTCAAAAATGCTTCCTTGATTCTACATAGAGAAGTACCGCTGTTCACTAATAGCTTATTGTTGCCACAGTTAACAAACAATGATTGAAGCTTTCTATAAAAATATATACTTATGCAGCATTAGATTTTATTGGTATTTAAAAATACAGGTGACATAAAATTTTAAAACATCCATTTATCATTTGTTTATGATTTTATGTAATATTTCTAGTTAACTCTAATACTATTCAAATGGACATTTATAAAAATTATTCATAAAAAGAAAATCCAATATTCTCTTTCAAAATAAACATTTACATTGAAGTATTTTGCACTGATGCCCATCCCTATTTTTTCAAGCTTTTCTAGATGATATCATTTTATGATATTTTTTGTATTTTGTGTTTTTTATTTTATTTTGAATATAAAGGTAGTGACAACTTTTTTTAGATTTGATATAGTTAAATATGCTACTACAATCTCTGTCTTAAGATCACAGAATAATTCTAAAGTGCATATAGGAGAAAGGTTTTAACAGCTATGATCCTGTTCATGATTCAAATGTATACTTTATTGTTTTTGGTAGATCAACAAGAATAAATACCTAAAAAAGAACCACCGTTTTTGAAGGAAGAAAGATAACAGATGGCTCTAATAGATTTATATTGGGTCCTCCTCTCTAAAAAAGTTGAATATACATGTTTTCATATAGACTAGTTTCCAAGACAAACTGCATACTGGGACACAGAACAGGTGTTCATAAAATCAGGATGATAGAAATCAGTAACTATTGTCTCAGTCCAAGCTATATTAAAAAATGGAAATTAACCACATCAGAAACTGGGGAGGGGACTTAAACCCTTGGAAATTAATTAAGAATAAATAAGTAATGATTTTTCTGAGGAAAGAAGGAAAGGAAGGAAGGAAGGAAGGAAGGAAGGAAGGAAGGAAGGAAGGAAGGAAGGAAGGAAGGAAGGAAGGAAGGAAGGAAGGAAGGAAGGAAGGAAGGAAGGAAGGAAGGAAGGAAGGAAGGTAGAAGAAAAAGAGGATTGAATAAAAGGCAGGAAGGAAAAAGAAAGGATAAAAGAAAGCCAAAAAGGAAAAAAAATGTCACTATCAACAGCCAAACTCAAGGGAATTAAAGAACTGAGCTTAACTGAAATGATGGGAGTGCTAATAGATTGTTGTTCTTTCTGTTTGGTAAATTGTGGCCTCTCAAAAAGTAAAAAAAAGACTGAACTTCGCTGGATCTCAGATGCCAGCACCCTTCTGCCACTCTACTCTGTTGTCCTGCATTTTCGGTCTGATTTCACCCTTGGTGCGGCTCATCAGCCAGCCTACTTTCCTGTGAGCTTTCCGGGGAGTCTGCCTTCCCGTGAGCCTTCCTTGGAGGTGAGCTGACACGCCCAGAAAGGGAGGAGCCACCGAACTCTGCTGGATCTCAGATGCCAGCACCCTTCTGCCTCTCTACTCTGCTGTCCTGCATTTTCGGCCTGATTTCACCCTTGGTGCGGCCCATCAGCCAGCCTGCTTTCCTGTGAGCTTTCCGGGGAGTCTGCCTTCCCGTGAGCCTTCCGTGGAGGTGAGTCGACACGCCCAGAAAGGGAGGAGCCACTGAACTTCGCTGGATTTCAGATGCCAGCACCCTTCTGCCTCTCTACTCTGCTGTCCTGCATTTTCGGCCTGATTTCACCCTTGGTGTGGCTCATCAGCCAGCCTGCCTTCCTGTGAACTTTCCTGGGAGTCTGCTTCCCGTGAGCCTTCCATGGAGGTGAGTCGACAGGCCCAGAAAGGGAGGAGTCACTGAACTTCGCTGGATCTCAGATGCCAGCACCCTTCTGCCTCTCTACTCTGCTGTCCTGCATTTTTGGCCTGATTTTATCCTGGGTGCGGCCCATCTGCCAGCCTGCCTTCCTGTGAGCCTTCCGTGGAGGTGAGTCGACACGCCCAGAAAGGGAGAAGCCAGAGGAGCACGGTTGCTCCGCTCCCCTTCGCGAAGGTGCACAGCATTTAGCCAATGAATACAATCACAACACATAGAAAAACACGCAGTACTAGTGTGACAATGAAGAAACAACATGGGCCAGTGCCAGACATAGAGAATGAAGATGGCAACTCTGATGACTTGAACATGATCAACCACCTAGTCAGTCTCTCAGATAAGGAGTTTAGAGTTGCAATATGGAACATGTTCAAAGAACTCAAACAAAGTATAGAA
Organism: Suncus etruscus; assembly: GCF_024139225.1. Lineage (NCBI taxonomy): Eukaryota > Metazoa > Chordata > Mammalia > Eulipotyphla > Soricidae > Suncus > Suncus etruscus. Next base: position 69,405,073 of record NC_064860.1, read on the forward strand.
GAGAAAACTAAAAAGAATCAGGAGAATATGAAGATAGAAATGAGAAAACTCCAAACGGAAATTTCAGATCAAATAACAGGTCTGAGAAACTCAGTAGATGAATTGAAGAAAAATATGTTTGAGATTTCCCACAGGTTAACAGCAGCTGAGGATAGAATCAGTACACTGGAAGATGAGATACATAACAATTACATACAGCAGAAGAAATTGGAAAAAAGCCTCAAAGCAAATGATCAAACAATGGAAAAATTACTCAAAGAATGGGAACAGATGAAAATAGAAGTCTATGATAAGCTCAACAGAAACAACTTAAGAATCATTGGAGTCCCAGAGACTCAGGAAGAAAATCTCCGGGAAGAATCAGCAGTCAAGAACATCATTAAAGAGAAACTACCAGAGATAATGAATACATGTGATCAAATCCTGCATGCCCGAAGAGTGCCAACTAAAAGAGACCCCAGAAAAAACACCCCAAGACACATCCTAGTCACAATGACGAATCCCATAGATAGAGACAGAATTCTGAAAGCAGCAAGATCGAAAAGAGAAATTACATTTAAGGGAACATCTTTGAGATTTACTGCAGACCTGTCACCAGAAACACTCAAGGCCAGAAGGCAGTGGTGGGACATAGTGACAAAACTCAATGAAATAAATGCTTCGCCTGGAATACTGCACCCAGCAAAACTCACTTTTAGGTTTGAAGGAACAATACATAGTTTCACAGACAAACAACAGCTCAAAAACTTCACAGACTCAAAACCATTCTTAAAAGAAAAAATGAACGGCATACTTTAAGACAAGGCTTACCAACAGACACACCAAACTTTAATATAAAGATGGCACTAACTCCCAGGACAATTCTTTCTCTCAATGTCAATGGACTAAATGCACCAGTTAAGAGACACAGAGTGGCTAAATGGATCAAAAAACTCAATCCAACCTTCTGCTGCCTACAAGAAACGCACCTGAATAGTCAGAACAAACATAGACTCAAAATAAAAGGCTGGAGGAAAATCATCCAAGCAAACAACACCCAAAAAAAAGCAGGAGTGGCTATATTAATATCAGATGATGCAAACTTTATACTTAGGAAAGTAGTAAGGGACAAAGATGGACATTTTGTATTAATCAAGGGATATGTACAGCAGGAAGAAATCACCCTCCTAAACATATATGCACCGAATGAGGGGCCAGCAAAATATTTAATACAACTGTTGACAAATCTGAAAAATAATATCAATAACAACACAATAATTGTGGGAGACCTCAACACGGCATTGTCAACACTAGACAGGTCAACCAGACTGAAACCCAACAAGAATATACTAGACCTGAGGAGGAAAATGGAAGTAAGAGGCCTAGTAGATATATACAGGACACTCCACCCACAAAGGCCTGGATACACATTTTTCTCTAATGTACATGGGACATTCTCTAGGATAGACTACATGTTAGCACACAAAACATATCTCCATAATATCAAGAGGATAGAAATTTTGCAGGCTGCCTTTGCTGACCACAAAGCCCTGAAATTATATATAAACTACAAAGGGACACAGAAGAAAAATTTTAACACCTGGAAGTTAAATAGCCTCATACTGAATAATCAGTGGGTCCGAGATGAAATCAAAGAGGAAATCAAAACCTTCCTGAAAACAAATGACAATGGAGACACAATTTATCAGAACCTATGGGACACAGCAAAAGCAGTACTGAGAGGAAAATTTATAGCTTTGCAAGCACACATCAGGAAAGAAGAAGGGGCATACCTGAATAGCTTAATGACGCAGCTCATAGAATTAGAAAGTGCTCAACAAAAGGATCCAAAAATAGGGAGGCAGAAGGAAATAACAAAGCTGAGAGCAGAAATCAATGAAGTGGAAACCAGAAAAACCATCCAAAAGATCAACGAAAGCAGAAGTTGGTTCTTTGAAAAAATAAACAAGATTGATAGACCACTGGCAAAACTAACAAAGAAAGAAAGAGAGAGAAACTTGATAACTCATATTAGGAATGAAAAAGGAGAGATCACTACTGATATAGTAGAGATTCAAAGGGTAATCAGAAACTACTTTGAGAAACTCTATGCCACTAAAAATGAAAACCTGGCAGAAATGGATAAATTTTTGGAATCTTATAATCTTCCACGATTGAATGAAGAGGATGTAGCATATCTAAACACACCCATTACTATTGAGGAAATTAAGAAAGTAATCAAATGTCTGCCCAAAAACAAAAGCCCAGGCCCAGATGGATTTACTAATGAATTCTTTCAAACCTTTCAAGAGGAACTACTACCAATCCTGGCAAGACTCTTTCATGAAATTGAAAAAACAGGAAAACTTCCAAATAGCTTTTATGAAGCCAACATTACCTTATACCTAAACCAGACAGAGATGCTACGAAAAAAGAAAATTACAGACCAATATCGCTGATGAATGCAGATGCAAAGATCTTCAACAAAATCCTGGCAAATAGGATTCAATGCCTTATTAAGAAGATCATCCACTACGATCAAGTAGGTTTCATTCCAGGAATGCAAGGCTGGTTTAACATCCGTAAATCTATCAACATAATACACAACATCAACAGCAAGAAAAATAAAAATCACATGATCATATCAATCGACGCAGAGAAAGCATTTGACAAGGTCCAACACCCATTCTTGATCAAAAATCTCAGCAAGATGGGAATGGAGGGAACCTTTCTCAATATAGTTAAGGCCATCTACCACAAGCCAGAGGCAAATATTGTCCTCAATGGAGAAAAACTGAAAGCCTTTCCTCTAAATTCTGGCACAAGACAAGGCTGTCCTCTCTCACCACTCCTATTCAACATAGCACTGGAAGTACTCGCTATAGCGATTAGGCAAGAAAAGGATATCAAGGGAATCCAGATAGGAAAGGAAGAAGTCAAGCTCTCACTGTTTGCAGATGACATGATACTCTACTTAGAAAACCCCAAAGACTCTATCAAAAAGCTTCTAGAAACAATAGACTCATATAGCAAGGTGGCAGGCTACAAAATTAACACACAAAAATCAATGGCCTTCCTATACACCAATACTAATAAGGAAGAAATGGACATTAAGAAAACAACTCCATTCACTATAGTGTCACACAAACTCAAATATCTTGGAATCAACTTGACTAAAAATGTGAAGGACCTATACAAGAAAAACTATAAAACTCTGCTCCAAGAAATAAGAGAGGACACGCGGAAATGGAAGCATATACCCTGCTCATGGATTGGCAGGATTAACATCATTAAAATGGCAATACTCCCCAAAGCACTGTACAGATTTAATGCGATCCCCCTAAAGATACCCATGACATTCTTCAAAGAAGTGGACCAGGCACTTTTGAAATTTATTTGGAACAATAAACACCCTTGAATAGCTAAAGCAATCATTGGGAAAAAGAATATGGGAGGAATTACTTTCCCCAACTTTAAACTTTACAACAAAGCAATAGTTATCAAAACAGCATGGTATTGGAATAAAGACAGGCCCTCAGATCAGTGGAATAAGCTTGAATACTCAGAGAATGTTCCCCAGACATACAATCATCTAATTTTTGATAAAGGAGCAAAAAATCCTAAATGGAACAAAGAAAGCCTCTTCAACAAGTGGTATTGGCAAAACTGTGTAGCCACTTGCAAAAAATTGAACTTAGACCCCCAGCTAACATCATGTACGAAGGTAAAATCCAAATGGATTAAAGACCTCGATATCAGCCCCAAAACCATAAGATATATAGAACAATACGTAGGTAAAACACTCCAGGACATTGAGGCTAAAGGCATCTTCAAGGAAGAAACTGCACTCTCCAAGCAAGTGAAAGCAGAAATTAACAGATGGGAATATATTAAGCTGAGAAGCTTCTGCACCTCAAAGGAAATAGTGCCCAAGATACAAGAGCCACCCACTGAGTGGGAGAAACTATTCACCCAATACCCATCAGATAAGGGGCTAATCTCCAAAATATATAAGGCTCTGACAGAACTTTACAAGAAAAAAACATCTAATCCCATCAAAAAATGGGGAGAAGAAATGAACAGACACTTTGACAAAGAAGAAATACAGATGGCCAAAAGACACATGAAAAAGTGCTCCACATCACTAATCATCAGGGAGATGCAAATCAAAACAATGATGAGATACCACCTCACACCCCAGAGAATGGCACACATCACAAAGAATGAGAATAAACAGTGTTGGCGGGGATGCGGGGAGAAAGGAACTCTTATCCACTACTGGTGGGAATGCCGTCTAGTTCAACCTTTATGGAAAGCGATATGGAGATTCCTCCAAAAACTGGAAATCGAGCTCCCATACGATCCAGCTATACCACTCCTAGGAATATACCCTAGGAACACAAAAATACAATACAAAAACCCCTTCCTTACACCTATATTCATTGCAGCTATATTTACCATAGTAAGACTCTGGAAACAACCAAGATGCCCTTCAACAGACGAATGGCTAAAGAAACTGTGGTACATATACACAATGGAATATTATGCAGCTGTCAGGAGAGATGAAGTCATGAAATTTTCCTATACTTGGATGTACACGGAATCTATTATGCTGAGTGAAATAAGTCAGAGAGAGAGAGAAAAACGCAGAATGGTCTCACACATTTATGGGTTTTAAGAAAAATGAAAGACATTCTTGCAATAATAACTTTCAGACACAAAAGAGAAAAGAGCTGGAAGTTCCAGCTCACCTCAGGAAGTTCATCACAAAGAGTGATGAGTTTAGTTGGATAAATAACTACATTTTGAACTGTCGTAATAATGAGAATGTATGAGGGAAATTGAGAACCTGTTTAGAGTACAGGCGGGGGTCGGGTGGGGAGGAGGGAGACTTGGGACATTGGTGATGGGAATGTTGCACTGGTGATGGGTGGTGTTAAAAAAAAAAAAAGAAAAAGTATAAAAGATGCACTACAATTTAGGATTAACTGGAATAAAAAAAAGAAAAAAAAAACAAAAAGTAAAAAAAAAATTGAAATATAGTAGTACTTTAAGGAATAATATTAAAAATATGGTAAGTTTATTTATTTATTTATTTATTTATTTATTTTTTGTTTTTTGGGCCACACCCGGTAACGCTCAGGGGTTACTCCTGGCTATGTGCTCAGAAGTCGCTCCTGGCTTGGGGGACCATATGGGACACCGGGGGATCGAACCGCGGTCCGTCCAAGGCTAGCGCAGGCAAGGCAGGCACCTTACCTCTTGCGCCACCGCCCGGCCCCGGTAAGTTTATTTTTACAAATCAAAATAAATCATGAAAAAACTTGGATGTAAATTTACTTTTAAATTTTTGATATAATAGCACATCATTTAAAATTTGTAAAATCTGTTGTTTTAAGTGTAGGCATTCTCTGCTTTTCATATTAATTTCATAAAGTACAAAAGTTAACTATTGCTTAGTATGATTAAGTAAAGAGAGTTAATATTTATATTACAATTTCATGATAACATGTTTACATTATTATTTCAGGGATTATATTGTTAAAGCATTTAGCATTTATTAAGACAAATAAGTGATTCCATATATATATATATATATATATATGTAAAATTTAAATCTATAGAGTCTTTAATAATATTCTCTAATCTAAGTTTTTTCTTTTTTATAATTTTTATTTTAATCATTGTATCTTATATATCGTTGACAATAATATTTTAGGTACATATTAACATAAAATCGGGGGAATTCCCATCACCAAAATTTCCTCCCTCCACCACCATTCCCTCACCCCTGGGGCTGCTTGGATGAGTGGTCCCCTCTGTGCCTAGCTTACTACTTAGTGATCTTACACCTGTTTGGTCTGGTACCTCCCTTATGTCCCCTCTAATTTGGAGGCGGGACTAGATAGTTCAAGTTATGTGGTTTTGTTTCAAGAAAAGAAAAGTAATAAACTGGGGTAAAGTCAAATACGCTGAAAATGGGTGGAGTCCTTCTAGAGGCTCTCATCCTCAGTTTGAGAGACGAGGGGGGAAAAGAATGTGAAATACCACAGTAGTGCAAAAAAGAAGTGTTGAATAAAAAAATCCAGTGATCACTCCAACAATAAAAATAAGCACCACATAAAAGCTATGGTCTTGAGATAAAAAACATGTTTTGGTGCAAAAAGAAGAGAAAAGAAGAAAATAAAATAAGATAAATAAAAACGAGACAACTTCAGTAACCACACCAAAACAAAGAGATCGACAAATACTAGATAATTAAATATATATAAAATAATAATAATAAAATAAAAAAAAACATTTTGTGCTTTTTGCCTTTTTTTTTCCCCCATCCTGCACAGGCACAGTAAATATTGGGGTCATTCTAAAAGGAATTTCCTTGGCCTAAGAGCTACAGGGTTTCTCCCCCCTTGAAGTATACTGTCATGGACTCAAATATAGACTTCTTTCAGGTTCAGTTACTCTCCCCTTGGTGCTTTTGTGGTGTATGGAAGACTTTTGCTCCTTCCTGGGTGATAAAGTCAGACCTCTGTATCTAGAGTTCTCGGTATCTGCACAGGTCAAAGAGTGGAACTTATGATGAAGTCTTTGTGGTTTTATAAGTTCTGTTCCCTCAGTGTCATTTTAATTTGTCTTCTGTGGTTGGTGGTCTTGGTGTTTGTGCTGATCCTAGGATGAAGCCTGGGGTCGCCTCTTTCGTTATGTTACCAGAAACCCATTCAGCTGCTATGGTCTCCGTCAGACCTCTGGAATTAGAGATCACGGATGGATCAAACCCTAGACTAGGGTTGTTTTTGTTTGTTTGTTTGTTTGTTTGTTTTTGTTTTTGTTTCTGTTTTTTTTTGGTCTCAGGATACATACTTCCCAATCATGGTTGTATCAGCCAGTCATCTGTAGATTGCGATCTTGGCTTTTGCACAGACCAAAGGGTGGCAAGTTTTCTAATTTTGTCTTATCGTTATGGTGCTGTAGGATAGCCTGCTCTTTGGTCACTTTGTTCCCAATTTCCTCGTTGTCAGGATATCATATTAAGGCTGTCTCTTGTTGGAGTCCAAGCAGTGTTAAGGATGTCCCAGATGGGATTTCTTTCCTGTAGCTGTTGTGAAGAACTGTGTCATTTCTATGTCTGGAATCCAGGGTTCAAGATGGTTGGTATCTAATCACCTGGGGTCTAAGTTGGGTCCACATGACATATTTTCAAGGTGGGAGATGGCCCTGTATTGTAAACAAGTATGAGTTCTTATCCCTAGTAGATAAGAGCTCGTTTTTGTATGTAAGATTTTCCCCCTTTTTAGTGTGCCTTTGCAGGAAGAAATGGTGCTAGATTATATTGCTAGTGCATTTGGAGGTGGAAGGAGAAGAAAATAGAAACAGGTCACACCCTCAAAAATGGTAAAAATAGAAATAAAAATATATGTACTCACACATATATATAAAGAAAAATAATTTAAAAAATAAAATAAAAAGTAATTAAAGAAAAAAAGTGATGCGAGAGACTACCTTACATTCGGAACAAAGCAGTTAAAGAGGTAGTGTAATACAGGACTTGTACTTATGATGGGAGTGTATGTTTCCCCGTTGTCTTTTGAGATTTTTTGTGATGTGTGGGTTCCCTGGTGCCCTTTCATCTCACAAATGACCTTCTTGAGATTGGTAAAAGTTTTGCGGTGGGGGGGGTTTGAAGAGTTCTTGTTTTGGGGATCCTTTAGAGGTAAGTTTGGTTTCAAGTAACAGTCCATGTTAGGAGTTGGTAAGAAGGGCCATGCAGCATGAATCAGCAGGGTAGGTGGTTGCCTTTTCTTGCTGGGGACGAGGTGTGGGTTGACTGGGTATTCCTTGGTTTGGGTGCTGGGTGGCTAGATACAAAGTCAATACACAGTAGTGTATTGTGACAGTAGTGTTTTTCTATACAAATAACAAAGTTGAAGAGAAAAACTAAAAGTACAATTCCATTTAAAATAGTATCAAATAACATCAAGTACCTAGGTATCAACCTTACAAGGGTCTACTTTATTAGGGACTCTCTTCACTTCTTGGATTTGCACTGAGGCTTCTTTCCAGATGATGGGAAATTTTTCTGCTATTATTTCCCTTACTACTTGTTCTTCCCCTTTCCCTAATTCCTCCCCTTCCAGTATATCTACAATTCTTAAATTATTTCTTTTGTCTTCAGTAAATATTGAACTTTTTCTTCCAGTACCTTGCCTTTTATTTCCTTGTTGGCTTCTTGGTTTTTCTTTACTTGCAGTTTTTCTTGGAGTTCTTCTATGTGTTTCTCCCACTGTGTGATTCTGCTTGTGTGGCTTTTTACTTTGTCTTTTATATCTTTTAATTCCCTTTGTATGGTATCTCTCATGTCTTTTAACATGTTTTCTTTAAGTTGGTTTATTTGTTACTCCATGGATTTGTTGTACTCTCTGGCTGTGACTCTCTCATTTATTTCACCATGGCTTGAATTTCCTTTCATGGCTTCTTTTAACCCTTCCTCTGTTGGGTCTGTGCATTTTGGTGGGCTTGGGAATTGGTTAGGATTTCTCTACAGGTCTGCTGGTGTTGAAGTCTTCCTTAGTTTACCCATATTTCTTTTCATTTATTGGTTTGGCTTGGAGTTCAGTTTCTTCAGATTTCAGCTCGCTTTTGAGTTGGGTGAGGTCACTGAGGTTTGTCCCCTCTCACGTCTTCCAGTGCAAATGCAGCCTCAAGTACCCTCTCCCTCTACCTACCAGCCAGTGCAGTTCCACTTCTGTCCATAATGGATGAGGACACTGTTGAGCATAGCTCCCTCGACTCCTCCCCTACCTAGTAGTCAATGGAGCTCCTGACCCCTTTGGAAGGGCTGACAACTACCCTCTGCCCCTTGGGGTCCAAGCTTCAATTCAGGGTTCAGAGGGGCAAGCTATCTTTAGTGTGCCTACAATCTCCAGGTGGGGAGGTGTGCACATGGGTTTGTGGGATGGGAGTAGACCCTCACTCGTCTGTATTGCCTGTCCGCAAGCCTGAGGAGGGGGGGGGGGTTGGCGACCAGGCTCAGGGCACTCAGGTGCTTGCGCTCCCTGGTTCTAGGAGGGAGGGAAGAGGGGATGGCGCTCACCTGCCTGTCTGCAGGGTCCTAAGTGACCACTCTGCAGCTCTTGGCGGGAGGGAAGAGGAGCAGGAAGAAGGAGGGGGGTGGGCTCACCTACTGATCCGTGGGAGCTCTGGACAGGAGGGAGGAGGGGGCATGCTCACCTGCTGGTCTGCAGGAGCTCCAGTCTGGCTCCGGCGGGAGGAAGGAGTGGGGCGGGCTCACCTACCCGGCCGCAGGAGCTCTGGATGGGCAATTTTCTCTAATCTAAGTTTTAATATACATTTTGGTTTCTGTTTCTATTTGAGTCTATTACAAATTTTCCCAAAATATTGATAGCCATTCTCTTATAAACATTCCTATATTCTTCCTGTAAGATTTCTGTGATGTGATATATTGCTCTCATTGACTCACTCATGTAAGTCTGAGCATATTTTTACGATTTTAAACACTCAAACACATTCTATTCTAATATGTAGTTTGATCCACAGAGCCTACCAAAAGCGATTTCTGAGCACAGAGCCAAGAATTACCCTTGAAATATGCTGGGTATGGTAAAATAAATAAATAAATAAATAAAATGAAAGGATATAAAATAGCTAGTAATGAACTTTAAATTATATATACAGTTTTATATAATCAAAAAATCCTGTATATCAATAATTTAAAAAAATTGTTAGACATCTCATTACTAAAATTGAAACTATTATAAAGCCATAGAGATCTAAACATCAAAGAATTGTAATTAGGATAGATTCTGATGAATGAGTCAAAATAGAAATTCCAAGTACAAATCCAAATATAGATGGTCAGATAAATTTTGATAAAGGAGCTGAGAACCTGAATAGAGAAAAGACAATCTCTTCCAAAAATAGTGCTTGAAAATTGGATAAACACTTGCAAAAATTATATGAATTCATATCTGACAAATTACACAAAATCCAACTCTAAAGTGAATAAAAATCTAGAGATTAGAAGACTATAAATTCCATTGAGAAAAATATAGACAGAGCACTCAAATATCTGGATCTTAAAAGAGTCTTTAGTTCTGCAAACTAATTTGCAAATACAACAGAATCAAATGAAACAATGAGACATAAAATTTAAGATATTTTTATATAGTAAAAAATATGGGCTAAAACATAAAGACAGATCACTAAATGGAAGAAATATTTACATTCAACATTTCAGCAATGGGTTAATATTCGGGATATATAAAGTACTCACAAAGATCAGTAAAAGATCCAAAGAATTCCGATAAAAAATGGAGGGTAGAAATTAACCGTAACTTCTCTATAGAAGATCAATTTACGGTCATCAGGCATGTAAAATAATTATCATTTTCGTAGAGAGACAGACACAGAATAATCTAATTCATTTTTGGTATTTAAGAAAAATAAAAGACATGCCCATTTGCTAAATCTGTGTGTGTGTCTGCGCGGAAACAGGGAGACTGTTCTAATCCTCTCCACCAAGCTCAATCAAGGCCTCCTTCCCAGCCTCTCCTCAACCTCCTTCTGGGTTACAGTGCAATTATGAAACCCCTTTCCTTCCTATCAGTCCTTTTTCCCAAACTGCAGGTATGCTTGTAGGTCTGTGCAAAGTCATTTCAATTTATATCATAGAAATCCTGGCAGATTAGATCTAACATTTCTTTCTTTTTCATTCATTCTTTTCTTTCTTTCTTTCTTTCTTTCTTTCTTTCTTTCTTTCTTTCTTTCTTTCTTTCTTTCTTTCTTTCTTTCTTTCTTTCTTTCTTTCTTTCTTTCTTTCTTTCTTTCTTTCTTTCTTTCTTTCTCTTTCTTTCTTTCTTTCTTTCTTTCTTTCTTTCTTTCTTTCTTTCTTTCTTTCTTTCTTCCTTTGTTTGTTTGTTTCTTTCTTTTTCTCTTTCTTTCATTCTTTCTTGCTTTTTCTTTCATTCTTTCTTTCTTTCTCTTTCTTCTTTCTTTCCTCTTTCTTTCTTTTTCTTTCTTTCTTCTTTCTTTCTTTTCCTTTCTTCCTTTGTTTGTTTGTTTCTTTCTTTCTTTCTTTCTTTTTCTCTTTCTTTCTTTTTCTCTTTCTTTCATTCATTCTTTCTTTCTTTCTTTCTTTCTTTCTTTCTCTTTCTTTCATTCTTTCTTTCTTTCTTTCTTTCTTTCTTTCTCTTTCTTCTTTCTTTCTTCTTTCTTTTCTTTTTCTTTCTTTCTTTCTTTCTTTACTTTGTTTTTTCCTTCCTCTTTCTTTCTTTCTTCTCTTTCTTTCTTTCTTTCTTTCTTTCTTTCTTTCTTTCTTTCTTTCTTTCTTTCTTTCTTTCTTTCTTTCTTTCTTTCTTTCTTTCTTTCTCTTTCTTTCTTCTTTCTTTCTTTCTTTCTCTTTCTTCTTTCTTTCTTTCTTCTTTCTTTCTTTTCTTTTTCTTTCTTTCTTTCTTTCTTTCTTTCTTTCTTACTTTCTTTCTCTCTTTTTCTTTCTTTCTTTCTTTCTTTCTTACTTTCTTTCTTTCTTTCTCTTTCTTTCTTTTTTCTTTCTTTCTCTTTCTTCTCTTTCTTTCTTTCTTTCTTTCTTTCCTTTGTTTTTTCCTTCCTCTTTCTTTCTTTCTTTTTCTTTCTTTCTTTCTTTCTTTCTTTCTTTCTTTCTTTCTTTCTTTCTTTCTTTCTTTCTTTCTTTCTTTCTTTCTTTCTTCCTTCCTCCCTTTTTCTTTCTTTCTTTTTCTTTCTTTCTTTCTCTCTTTTTCTTTCTCTTTCTTTCTTTCTTTCTTTCTCTCTTTTTCTTTCATTCTTTCTTTCTTTCTTTTTATTCCTTCCTTCCTCCTTCCTACCTCCTTCCTTCGTTCTTTCTTATTTCCTTCCTTCTTTCTTCCTTCCTTCCTCCTTCTATTTCTCCCTCTTTCTTTCTTTCTCTCTCTCTTTCTTCCTTCCTTCCTCCCTCTATTTCTCCCTCTTCTTTCTTTCTTTCTTTCTTTCTTTCTTTCTTTCTTTCTTTCTTTCTTTCTTTCTTTCTTTCTTTCTTTCTTTCTTTCTTTCTTTCTTTCTTTCTTTCTTTCCTTCCTTCCTTCCTTCCTTTCTTCCTTCCTTCCTTCTTTCTTTCTTTCTTTCTTTCTTTCTTTCTTTCTTTCTTTCTTTCTTTCTTTTCTTTCTTTCTCTTTCTTTCATTCTTTCTTTCTTTCTTTCTTCTTTCTTTCTTCTTTCTTTCTTTTCTTTTTCTTTCTTTCTTTCTTTCTTTCTTTCTTTCTTTCTTACTTTCTCTCTTTTTCTTTCTTTCTTTCTTTCTTTCTTTCTTTCTTTCTTTCTTTCTTTCTCTTTCTTTCTTTTTTCTTTCTTTCTCTTTCTTCTCTTTCTTTACTTTGTTTTTTCCTTCCTCTTTCTTTCTTTCTTTCTTTCTTTCTTTCTTTCTTTCTTTCTTTCTTTCTTTCTTTCTTTCTTTCTTTCTTTCTTTCTTTCTTTCTTTCTTTCTTTCTTTCTTTCTTTCTTTCTTTCTTTTTTCCTTCCTCCCTTTTTCTTTCTTTCTTTCTTTCTTTCTTTCTTTCTTTCTTTCTTTCTTTCTTTCTTTCTTTCTTTCTTTCTTTCTTTCTTTCTTTCTTTCTTTCTTTCTTTCTTTCTTTCTTTCTTTCTTTCTTTCTTTCTTTCTTTCTTTCTTTCTTTCTTTCTTTCTTTCTTTCTTTCTTTCTTTCTTTCTTTCTTTCTTTCTTTCTTTCTCTCTCTGTCTCTTTTTGTTTCTGGGTCAACTCGGCAGCACTCAGGGGTTACTCCTTGCTTTATGCTCAGAAATGCTCCTGGCAGGCTTGAAGTACCATCTGGATGCCAGGATTCGAACCAATGACTTTCTGCATGAAAGACAAAGACTTACCTCCATTCTATCTCTCTGGCCCCAGATCTAACATTTCTTTTTCTTAGAAAATATAGAGCTCAAAGACCAGCTGAATAAATCAATAAACTAGTATGTAATGTTTTACCATACTTAGACAATCCTGCTAGTTTAGAAAAATAACCTCTAAGAAGAAGTACCTTGAGCCACATTTCATAAAACAATTTAATAAATCACTTTCTTAAACTTTCTGATACTCCATCACTCCAAACCACTAAATGCAAAGATCACTGGGGAAGCTAAAGAAGACATCTACTGTGGGGAATAGGGAGAGAAATCCTGGCAAATCACCAAGTTTACCAAATGCCTGAACCTTATAGATGAGGAACTAAAATCAAAACTTAATAATTTAGGGGCCGGCAAGGTGGTGGTAGAGGTAAGGTGTCTGCCTCAAGCGCTAGCCAAGGATCAGGACCGCGGTTCGATCCCCCGGCGTCCCATATGGTCCCCCCAAGCCAGGGGCGATTTCTGAGTGCTTATCCAGGAGTAACCCCTGAGCATCAAACGGTGTGGCCCGAAAAACCAAAAAAAAAAAAAAAACTTAATAATTTAGCAATAGAAATCAAGGAGGCACTAGCCTGTGAAATTAAGAAGTCTATAGATGAACAATTTTACCATCTCAAAGAAGAAAGCTGTCAAAAGATGAGAAAATCCATTCCAATGTAACATAAGGAACTAAAAAAAAAACATATTACCAAGCCATAGTAGTAGAATTACACAAGTGGAGAATTTCATAGACAAACTTGAAGACAAATAACAAGCCAGAGTGATAAAGAAATCAAAAAGAAAGAGAGAAAACCCTGAAATAAAATGTAGGGTACTTAATGAACTAAGAGAAGAGAAATAATCTCAGAATTATAGAAATTTCAAAAGGAGAAGAAAATGGGAAGTGGAAAAACAAGTAGTGAGGTAGATGATAGCAGAGAACTTCTCCACCCTCGGGAAAGAGGATTTTATACAAATCCAAATGACAAAAATAATGCCAAAGGAAATAGACAATAGCAGAACAACACCAGGACATTTATTAATCAAAATGACAAAAAATAGGCGTGAGATCGACTCTTTAGATCTGAAATGATCTAAGTACCCAATGAAGTTGAATAAATAAATAAATGTCCGTTTGTTTAATATAGTGAATTACTCTCTTTTACAAGATGATTTTATCCTTGTGAAAAAAGTCAGAAAAACAAAGTATGAAATTTATAGTGTACAAAGAAATAGAATAGGAAACACACACACACACACACACATATATATATATAACTGATTTTCTGATAGCACGAGAGTGTGAAGACTGAATGGGTCATAGAAACAGTGATGTAGAATATTGGCAATTTATATAGGTGCCTGTGAAGATGACAGGCTGGGAGGGGGAGAACAGGGAGAGAACCTCGGAATATAGGTAGAGAAAACATTACACTTGTGATGGCATTGGTGGCAAAATATTGTATGTATAAACCTCATCTATGAATAAATTCACTAATCAGTGTATTTGATACAATAATTTAACAAAGAGGCCGGGTAGGTGGCGCTGGAGGTAAGGTGTCTGCCTTGCAAGCGCTAGCCAAGGAAGGACTGTGGTTCGATCCCCCGGCGTCCCATATGGTCCCCCCCAAGCCAGGGGCGATTTCTGAGCACATAGCCAGGAGTAACCCCTGAGCGTCAACCGGGTGTGGCCCAAAAACCAAAAAAAAAAAAAAAAACCAATAATTTAACAAAAAATAAATACTGACAATTTGGCGGTAATTGTATTCCTTAACATTGTCCCAATAAATTATCAACATTTACATGAGCTTTAAAATGTTCGCTATTCCAAAAATATTAAAGAATATTAAAGAATTAAAGAAACTAATTTGTTTTACATATCCTCTTATCTAATGTCCTTAATTTTAAACTTAGAATGCAATGTAAACTTTATAAAATAAAATTAATAGTCTTTTAAAAATCTTTTGAATTTTGTACTTTAAAAGCAAATTCTTACATTAATGAACATAGAACATTAATGAACATAGAAGCAAAAATACTCAACAAAATCTTAGCGAACCGAATTCAGCACTACATCAAAAAGATTATACACCATGACCAAGTGGGTTTCATCCCAGGGGTGCAAGGATGGTTCAACATATGCAAAACAATCAACATCATACACCACATCAATAATATAAAAGACAAAAAACACATGATCATATCAATCGATGCAGAAAAGGCATTTGACAAAATCCAACACCGATTCATGCTGAAAACACTAAGCAAAATAGGTCTGGAAGGAACCTTTCTCAAGATAGTTACCGCTATCTATGAAAGGACCACAGCCAACATTATCCTTAATGGTGAAAAACTAAAAGAATTTCCACTAAGGTCAGGAACCAGGCAAGGTTATCCACTCTCTCCACTCTTATTCAACATAGTCTTAGAAGTCCTAGCAATAGCAATCAGACAAGAGAAGGGAATCAAAGGAATTCAAATAGGGAAAGAGGAATTCAAACTATCTCTTTTTGCACATGACATAATGATATACATGGAAAACCCTAAAGAGTCCACAGTAAATCTCCTAAAAACAATAAACCAATACAGCAAAGTGGCTGGTTAAATAGTCAATACACAAAAGAAAGTAGCATTTCTCAATACAAATAATGAAGTGGAAGAGAGAGATATTAAGAATATAACTCCATTTAAAATAGTTTCAAAAAACATCAAGTACCTAGGAAACAACCTTACAAGGGAAGTTAAGGACTTATACCTGTCAAACTTCAAACACTTTAGAAAGAAAATGAAGAGGATCTTGGGAAATGGAAGAACATCCCATGCTCATGGGTAGGTAGAATCAACATAGTCAAAATGACTATCCTACCCAAACTCCTGTATAGATTTAACGCAATTCCCATCCAAATTCAGACATCATTGTTTAAAGAATTAGAGCAATCAATCATAAAATTTATCTGGAACCACAATATACCCAGGATAGCCAAACACATACTAAAAAACAGGAAGCTGGGTGGCATCTCCTTACCTAACCTGAAGCTATACTATAAAGACACAGTGATCAAAACAGCATGGAACTGGTACAAGGACAGAGCCTCAGACCAGTGGGTTAGAACGAAATTTCCAGATATAAGCTCCCAGATATACAGTCAACTGATATTTGACAAAAGAGCCAAGAACTTGAAATGGGACAAAGAAAGTCTTTTCAACAAATGGTGTTGGTACAACTGGAAAACCATCTTTAAGAAATTTAAAATTGAACCATACCTCACCCCATATATAAAAGTTAACTCAAAATGGATTAAAGACCTTGAAACAAGACCCAAATCTATAAAGTTTATTGAAGAAAAATAGGCAGAACACTCGAAGACCTATATACCAAAAAATATTTGATGATAGAATGCCAAGAGCAAGATCTTTGGCATTAAACATAAATAAATGGGATTACACCAAGCTAAAAAGCTTCTGCATGGCAAAAGAAAGCCTACTTAAGACAAGAAGAGAGTTAATTGAATGGGAAAATAATCTTTGCACTCAACATCTCAAGTGCTGATATCCAGAATATACAAAGCACTCAGAAAGCTGAGCCCCCCAAATCAAATAAAGCCATAGAAAAATGGGAGATGAAATGAATAGACACTTCTCTGAGGAAGACTGAAGGATGGCCAACAAACACATGAAAACATGCTCACCTTCACTCATCATTAGGGAAATCCAAATAAAGACAACAATGAGGTACCACCTTACACCAGTGAGGATGGCTCACATCAAAAATAATGGGAACAATCTCTGTTGGCGGGGATGTGACTTAAAAGGCACTATCATCCACTGCTCGTGGGAATGCCCCCTAGTACAACACCTATGGGGAACAGTCTGGAGAGTACTCAATGAACTCAGAATTGAGCTACCCTTTGACCCATCAATTGCTCTTTTAGGTATCTACCCCCAAGTTGGAAGGATACTCATTCCAAAGTATGTGTGCACCCGACTATTTATCACAGCACTCAGTATAATAGCCAAGTCTTGGAACCAACTTCAATGTCCAACAACTGATGAATGGATCATTAAGATGTGGTATTTATACACAATGGAGTACTACATGGCAGTCAGAAATGATACAATCAGACTTTGCAGCAATATGGATGAACCTAGAACATATTATGTTAAACGAAGTAAGCCAGAAGATTAAAGATAAACACAGAATAATAGCATTATTCTGAAGCACCTAGAACATACACCTAATATACAACTAATACTCAATAATCAAATAACAGGATTTAACAGGGTAGGAACTCCAAACACTGTAACAGTTAACATAAACCAGAGAGCAGTGCCCAAAACACATGAAAGAGGAACAACACAAACTCTTGACTACACATTAAAGCACAAAAAATCTAGCAACAGCAGAAACAGCAGCATAGAAAAACCAGGTAAGTAATCAGCCTTCTACTACAAAGGCCCATAATAAGCTTTTAGGATTTTATACAAGATTACAGGTAAAGGATACCATGGGAAACCACTGACTCCAATGGAAGCATTTCATAATTATATCTTTTAATGCCTTAATCTTTCTATATTTAAAATAACCTCTGAGCTTTTCTGTCCACAGGCTTTCTTGGATACAAAGGGTGGACAAAGTAAGATTGCATCTTGGGGCTCAATCACAGGAGATACCCAGCTTGCACTACGAGAATGTCCAATAAAACTCTTTAACATACCCTTTATCTCTAGGTTATACCTTTATTTAGGACTTGAAGCATGTGACCACCCAGACCACCTAAGCAGCACATGTGACTTACAGACTTATACTAAAGGCCAAACTCATCTAAAAACATTCAAGCAAACTAGCATTCCTTCCCTCTTTTTTCTACTCTTCTCACTACTGGTTTTTTTCTTTTTCTTTTTTTTCCCTTTTTCTCTCCTTTTATTTTTAATTTATTTTCTCTTTTTTTTCCTGCCCCTTCCATATACTTTCCCCTATTCCCCCTCTGAAAATCCGACTAGCTCTTCACCCCTCCATCCCATCCAGATTTCCCACCTTATTAAAACTTTTCACCCTCAGTTCCTAATCCATTAGGCATCAAGAATGACCTCCTACCACAGCGAACCAGTACCCAGTACCCAAGCGAAAAGACAACCAGTCAAACCCACACCTCGCCCCTACAAGAAAAGGCAACTAACTACCCTGCTGACTCAAGCTGTGTGGTCCTCCTTACCAACCCTTCCTAACATGGACTGTTACTTGAAACAGGACTTAGCTCTACAAGTGTCCCCAATGCATGAACTTTTCCCAAGTCCTCCCTGCTGCAAATCTTTTGCCAGTCTCAAGAAGGTCAGGTTGGGAGATGAAAAGGCACCAGGGAACACACAAATAACAAGAAAATCTCAAAAGACAATGGGGAAACCTATACTACCATCATAAGTGTAAGACCTGTATTACACTACCTCTTTATCTGCTTTTCCCCAAATGTAAGATACTTTCTTGCATCACCTTGTTCCTTTAATTTTTACTTCATTTTTTAAAAATCTTTTTCTTTTCATATATATATATATATATATATATATATATATATATATATATATATATATGTGTGCACATATATTTTTACTTCTATTTTTATCTTTTTTGGGTGTGTAACCTGTTTTTGTTTTCTTCTCTCTCCACCCTCAAATGCACCAGCAATATAATGTAGCACCATTTCTCCCTGCAAAGGCACACTAAAAAAAAAAGGGAAATTGTACGTATAAAAACGAGCTCTTATTTACTAGGGATAAGAACTCATACTTGCTTACAATACAGGGGCAGCTCCCACCTTGAAAATATGTCACGTGGACCCAATTTAGACGTCAGTTGATTAGACACAAACTGTCCAGCCTTGAACCCTGGATCACAGACATAGAAATGACACACTTCTTCACAACAGCCACAGGAAACAAATCCCAACTGGGACATCCTTAATAGTGCTCAGACACCAACAAGTGCCAGCCATAACATGATACCCTGACAACGAGGAAAATGGGAACAACTTGACCTAAGAGCAAGTTATCTTACCTCATCAGCTAAAGATAAGACAATATCAGAAGACTTGTCATCCTTTGATCTATCCAAATGCCAAGATCACGATTTACAGATGACTGGCTGACATAACCATGGTCAGACTGTATGTATCCGGGGACCAATAAATAGCCCTAGTGTAGGGTGTGAGCTATGACCTGCATAACAACGATGATCTCTAGTTCCAGAGGTCTGTCTGAGACATTCGTAACATATAGGGACTTCTGGAACCATAACAAAAGACGCTATCCCAGGCCCCTTCCTAGGATCAGAACAAAGACCAGAACTGCCAACCACAGAAGACGAATTAAAACAACACTGAGGGAACAGAACTTCTAGAGCCACAAAGAAAGACATAATCATAAGTTCAACTCCTTGACTCGTGCAGATACCAAGACCTCTAGATATAGAGGTCTGATTTTATCACCCAGGACGGAGCAGAAGTCTTTCATACACCACAAAAGCAACAAGGGGAGTGTAAAAGAACCTGAAAGGAGTCTATAGTTAATCCCATGACAATATACTTCAAGGGTGGAGAATCCCTGTATCTTTTAGGCAAAGGAAATTCCTTTTCAAATGACCCCAATATTTACTGTGCATGTGCAGGATGGGAAAAAAAGACAAAAAAAAAAGCACAAAACAATTTGTTTTATTATTTTTATTTATTTATCTATTTTTTGTTGATTTCTTTGTTGTGGTTTGGCTATTGAAGTGGATGTCTCCATTTATATTTATTTATTTATTTTCTTCTTTTCTTTCTTTATGTCCTCTGCCACGTTTTTTTGTCTCAATATCATGGCTTATATGTGGTGCTTATCCTTTTTTTTTCTTTCTTTTTGGAATGCTCACTGTATATTTTTTTGACAGTTCTTTATGTACTGTGGTGGTGTTTCATCTTCTTTTTCCCCTTTATCTCTCAAACCAAGGATGAAAGCCTCTAGAAGGACTCAGCCCATTTCCGGAGTATTTGATTTTTTTTTCTTTTTTTTCCCAGGTTATTACTTTTCTCTTCTTCGAACAAAACCACATAACTTAAACTATCTAGTCCCGCCTCCCAATGAGGGGGGAAAATAAGGGAGGTACCAAGACCAAACAGGTGTAAGATCACTAAGTAGTAAGCTAGGCACAATGGGGACCACTTATTCTAGCAGCCCCAAGGGTGAGGAAAGAGGATATGGGAGGTAGGACTGGAATGGAGGTGGAGGGACGACAATTTGGTGATGGGAATTCCCCTAATTTTATGTTAATATGTACCTAAAATATTATTGTCAATGATATGTAAGACACTATGATTAAAATAAAAATTATATTAAAAAAAGAAAGTATCAATTCATGATTTTAAGTTAAGACTATTTTTAACATAAATTTGGCTTTCTATTGTTTGCTGTAACCACCCCATAATTTATAGTTTTATATAGAATATATATTTTATTTAGTTTAATATCCTACTTTATGGTCTGTAATATAATCAGAGGATAAAGAAAATACTTTACATATGTGAGATATAAAATTAAATTTACAGCTTCATACTCCTCAAAATTGTAGGGTTTTAATTTGGTGTACTACCAGATTTTTAATACTATAAATATATTCAGGAATAAGACAAATAATACAGTGGGTAATTAAATTGCCTTGTCTGTATCTGACCTAGTTTCAATACCCTGCAATTGATATGAAAAACTCCAAGAATGACTGCTAAGTGTAGAGACAATATTAAGCCATGAGTACCAGTAGGTAAGACCCCCAAAACATAACAAATAAATATTTTTTCTATATTAAAGTGTTGCTGCTACAAAAGACCCATTGCCAGATTACTAGTGTTACTCTCTCCAATATGTTAGATTCCCTCTTCAATATACCCATTTAGTGAACTGAGATCCACTGTCAGACTCTATCAATTGCCTTGGATATTATTTATTACTTAACTATAGATCTTTGTACTCCATCAATCAAGGAGTTTATTTGAAAGGTATGTCTGGGTGTCTGCCTTTAAGTCACTTTCCTCTACATGATACCATCTATCTCTATCAAGTTGCAGCAAAATGTATGATTCCATATTTTCTTGCACACTAATAGTGTTTCATTGTTTTACAACTTATTTTTCCATTCAGATATTTTTGACAAATGGATCATTACCATATCTTGATTATTGTACATTTTGCCACTATTATTAAATACTATTTAACAATTATTATTAAACAATATTTAACCTTATTGTTATTATTATTAAACATTAAACATTAAAAACATTATTAAACAATTTGGAAATGATGTCAGGTACAATCACTTTAAAAACAATGTGGAGATTCTCAATAAATCAAGAATTGATCCTACACATGGCCACTGTTCCATTTCTTGGCATAAACCAAAATGTACATAAAAACTACTGATAAAAATTATGTTGTGGATGTAAAGAGGATTTCGGATGGTGCTCATGTATCTCAGTAGCTACTCCTGTAAATTCTAAAGAAATTTAATTGGTGGCTTACCAGGGTTGCTTATTATGGGGTCCATGTTGTAATCAAATCTATAGTACTATTAGGGTACACTGGTGCTCCAGGTCACCAGGGCTAATCCAGAATTGTTTAGGAGAACAAAGCCGAACCTGGAATTATAGGAGGACCTTGGACTGTACCCAAAGAGGCTAGAGAACCATGTACTACCAGAGATAGAATCAGAGCCAACCACATGCAAGGCTTATGACTTAGCCCCTATATTATATATTTATCCCCTGCCAAAATTGGTTTTAAAAACAAGGCACTAAGCAAACATAAATTAGATCATTTTATTTAATGGGAAATCAAAGTATATCATTATTTCCCATTAGAATGCACACAATTTTTAAGACATCAAAATCATGTTCTGTGTCTAGTTTTAAAATATATGTTGTTTCTTCTTTTCAAAATAAACTTTATTTTTATTATCCATTTTTTAATTTTTCTTCAACTTTGCTTTAGATTTAATACTAGTTTGTGTATTCTTAAATTTATACAATGGATTTTCTCCAAAATTCTTCTCTAAATTTAGTTCTCATTATAATAAAACATACAGATTAATATATTTCCCGTTCCTTTCACTTTATCTCATTTTTCTTGCTGTTCACTATAGAAAATTAAACATATTACTATAACTTTTCTCAATGGGTACAGCCAAAACACTATCTTATTCTTCATTTGATCAACTCTTTGTCCTTTAAGTTATAGAAATTTAATTCCTTTCTTTTCTATGGTATTGAATTTAATTATAGATCCTTGGCTAAAATTCTTAATGTACTAAATATCCATTAAAATGTGTAAAGCCATGCTAAAATTAATTATTTTAGTGAGATTTCAAATACATTTGAACGAAAATAGCATAAAGGCAGATTTAGTTAGGAAAAATCCTTTAGAGAAGCTTCACTTACTGGCTCTGATATATGAGCTCATCACTGTTAAATCATGTATGACATGTTTAAAATGTGAAATTATCTTTTACCTGATTCTTAAAATCATGCCCCATTTTCTAAAACTACAGAGATGTATAGAAATTTTATTGTTGCTTTCCAAATAACAATATGTTCTATGATTTGTTTTTGAATGTTTAAATGTATACAATGTTTAAATTGTATACTTAAAATTTCTCTATTATTGTGAATTAAAAAATAAACTTATGCTTACATTTAAATGTATGATCATTAAGCATGATGCACAATTTTATTAACACATAAAGTGCAAATTGTACTGTGACATGTGCCATATAATATATGAAAAAATAGGACCAGAGCTGTGGTGTGGAGCAGTAAGGCGTCTCTACCTTGCCTGTGCTAGCCTAGAATGGACCACAGTTTGATTCTCATATATACAATATATATATGAAATAGATATAAAAATAGATATAACATATGAAAAGCTTAGATCAATAACACTGATGTAAGGAATTTGCATGCAGAAGGCTAACTCTTGTTTTATCCCAGTCAACATCTATGTTCAATGAGTATCCCCGGGAATGATCACTAAACAGAGAGCTATGAGTAACACCTGGGAAATAGACTATGCCACTCCAATAAAATGTACCAAACTCATCTTGATTTAGTATTCTCAGTGCTTTTCTTTCATGTATCTCCCATTTGAGCACTATCGCAGGTCATACATGGCATCTTCTGGCTCCTCCTTCCATCTCATTCTCAGGTTTATAATCCCCACCCCTTTAGAGTTCACCAAACTCAAGGAGCCATGCATTACTTGTTTCCACTTCACAGCATCTCTCATATCAGAACCTCCCACTCCAATATTGCATTTCTCTTTGCCTCTGTGTGTCTTCTATGCGATTCTTATTCCTTATTTATTCCCTTCCAAATCTGAGTCAACATTGACCTCTTCTTTATTCTTCACCACTTCAATTCAGATCTGTTAGAGCTTGATTCTTAGTCCCATCTTCACTGTTACTGCCAGGATAGTCTTACAAATTAATGGTGGCAGCCACAAATCATCATAAGAACTATTCTATTATGCCAACAGGAGTACGAAGTCACAACTCTGACATGAGAATCTAGAAATTTCACCCTTCGAATCTAAGAATCACAGAAAATAAAGAAAATATTAAGGAATTTAGCCATTTCATCAGATAGTAACAGAAGTTCAAGTAAGCCCTCAGATGCTAAAATACTTTTGGTGCTGATTGATGTCCTAAATGCAACATTCCTTTTAAAGTTCATTGAGCTGAGGAAGTCACTGAAATATATTTTCAGTAAAATTAAAAAATAATTTAGTAAAAATAATTTAGTAAAATAATTTAGTAAAAATTAAAAAAATAGAACAGAACTTTTAGAGCTACAAAAAGTGGAAGATAGTGGAAGATCATGCAGTCAAAAATAAAAATCAGTGACTTTGAGACAAGACCCAAAGCATTATAAATAATGAAATATTAGATTAGAAATAAAAGTTAATAGAAAAATTAAGATGTTTAATGTGAAACCAATAGACAAAGGAAAAGCTCAACTTATAGGAAGCCCAGAAAAAGGATAAAAAGATTTATGGTGATTTGAAATGATAGTTAATTATATCTATCATATTATATAAATACTTCTTTGAATGTGCCCTAATCCAGTAGAATTAAAGAGGTTCAAACAAACCAAACTGAACAAGAATCAACCCCAAGACACATTGTTATCCAAAAACTATGACAAGACAGAGACTTCTTAAAGAAGCAGGAGACAAGCAAAGCTTTAAGTATAACAGAAATAACAAAATTCAAATCACATTTATCAAATAATGCTCTATAACCAAGAATGGAATAGAATAATATATTCAAAATGTAGAATAAAATGAACCTTCAACAAAAAATTCTTCGCCCCGAAAGTATTTTACTCACATTTAACATAAAGATAAAACATTATCTGGCAAACAACTGAAGGCAATTGTTGTGTCCAAATCAGCTTTGCAATGAATACTGAATAGCTGCCTCTTAAAAAATTTCAGCAATAAAATGATTTAAATTCTTATAGTGAAATGACAAAAAAAAATCCTTCACATAAATAACCTCTTTAAATATCGTTGGAATGAATTATCTTATCAAAAGTCACAACGTAACTGGATGAATTAGGAAAAACAATTCCAATCTGCTACTGCTTACACTGCAACTCATTGGATAGACATATGCTCATAGTTAATGGTTGGAAAATAATCATATTTTCATGGTGAATACTAAGAAACATATATGACTATTAGATATGACAAAATAATACTAATGCTAAAATAGATTTGATGATATTAACTAAGTGATAGTTAACTATTTTCAACATATATGCACCAAATAAAGAATAATTCAAGTTTTATGTTCATACCAAAAGATCTGAGTCAATTAAAAAAAGAAGAAACAAAAATAGTGGGAGATATTTGTGTGCAGTTTTAGAAATTAAATAGATTAACCAGACTGACTTCAGTATGAAATCAAGCACTCTTAAAAGTAAGCTAGAGTAAATGGAATTAATAGACATATAAAGGATATTACGCTCAAAATACCTAGTATATATTTTTCTACAGTGAACATGGATTATTCTCCATTGTAGACCATATGCGAGGCTTTAATTTGAGTATCTGCTATTACAAAAATAGAATATATATAAAGTCACTTTTGAGATTATAATAGCATAAAGTGCAAATTAGCCATAAAATGAAAGTTGTGAAAAGTTTCAACATCTGGAAATCTACACATATGCTTAAGTAACTGCAGGATTAAAGAGGAATTAAAAATAAAAAGATTTCCAGAAAAAATGCATATGTAGATACAGACTATCAGAATTAAAATTTGAATTGACTTATCAAGATGTTAAAAATAGATCTAACCTCTTATAGCATATATGTTCATATTTGTGCAAGTATATAAAACAGTGATGTTAAAATATATTCATAGTTACGTTGTTTAAAACAGCTACAGAAACATCTAAATCAATAATAATGAATGTGTGTAAAAGAAATTAATTGTGTACTGAGTGGAAAGACTACTATTCTGGACTAAGAAAATATAAAATCTTGCATTTCAGGAGAATGACCACCTAATCATATAACTTTATTTAAGAGGACAATTATTCCCCTAAAAATGTATAATAAATGCATCATGTGAATAAAACACAGACAAAAATGTTTTAAACTTTTTTAGAATTTAGGATCAAAGCTTTCCATTCATTAACATGTTTAATTTTACTATATTTTAAGGAAAAGACACTCCATTGGATGATTACTTCAGAGTGCCTATGTCTTCAGTTTACTGAAATGAACCAGGGTATATTTTCATCTTTTATTGAATTTGCTTTAATTTTGGAGTAAATTCCAAGAAATAAGGTTACTAATTTTACAGAATTTATATTATAATTTAAAAAAAAAACTTCATTCTGTTATCCAGAAAGGTTGAATCAGACAATATTACTATCCGCAGTTTTAAATGAGGGTTTTTTTTTTCATCACATCCCTAAAATACTGGTTGTTTTTATGTGTGTATGTGTGTGTGTGTGCCATTCTTACTGGCATGACATATTATCTTGCTACTTAATTTTTATTTCTCTAATAATTGGCAATAAGCAACTGATTTACATTAGTTAGTCACTGACTTCTACATGTTCTCTTCATGGATGTGTCTATTGATAATCATTTATTTTTCTCATGGGGCCATGAGTTATATTCTTTTTTTTTTTTTTTTTTTTTTGGTTTTTGGGCCACACCCGTTTGACGCTCAGGGGTTACTCCTGGCTATGTGCTCAGAAATCGCCCCTGGCTTGGGGGGACCATATGGGACGCCGGGGGATCGAACCGCGGTCCTTCCTTGGCTAGCGCTTGCAAGGCAGACACCTTACCTCCAGCGCCACCTACCCGGCCCCTATTCTTGATTAGTTTTTTAACTGCATTTTTATATCTTGTGTTTTATTTGTTTATTTGATATACTGTACATAGACAATTTCTCCCATTAGGGAATGTAACTTTATTCAACCTTAGTTTATTTTGCCATGATTTAATTTTAATTTTTCCATTTGGTTTTATTTTATGTATTTAAAGTCCTGCCTATTATTTCCTCAATGCATTTTATGAATTCTGGTCTAATTATGAGGATTAATATTTAGTTACCTTATGTTTCTGGTGTAAAGTATGAATCAAATTTCATGTTAATGAAGGAATTCTAATTTCTCATTTTGATAATTGAGGGATTGGAACCTTGTAAATTTAAAACTCTATTAATAGTTTTGTACATAAAATAACAAGATTAAAAATAAATTCATTTTTAAAAGGATCCTGAGGTAAGAGTGATTTTTTAAAATGTAGACTAATAGATAATGATAAAACCATCTTTTTGTTTAGAAAATTTTATATATTATGATTAACCTGTGTTTTATCAATTAACTTTATATGCATATAAATAAAATTTTATTCATATTCTCTGGTGCTCAGGGATTACTCCCATCTCTTATTTTAGGAATTATTCCTAGCAGATTTTGGGACTATATGTATTACTTAAGATTGAACCAGGCTCTGTCTTTTGCAAGGCAATCCCCATAGCTGGCCTATATACTTTTTAATTTACATATATTATAATCAATGTAAGTATTATTATAGTGTTCGTGTTGTTTAACATGAGCCCTTTATATATGTAGCATGTTAAATCAACAAAGGTCAACAAGATTACAATGGGATAAATAGAATATTTTTACTTAGAACTATTTCACTTAGTTCATTAATTCAATCTGGGAGTAGTGAAAGCATAACAGTAGGCCACTTACCTTGCATAGGGCAAACCCTGACGGACTCAGGTTCAATCTCCATCATCCCTTATGGTCCCAAGCCTGCCAAGAGCAATTTTTGAGCACAAAGCCAAGAGTCACCCCTACTTCTGTAGAGTAAGCCCTACTTCTGTGCTTATTTCTGGCCCCAGTTTTAGAGTTATTAAGATTGTCTGTCCATTGAATATCAATAAAAATTCAAAGTTATATTTCACAAAAATAGAAGTACTTTATTATTAACAAATTTAAGATCAAACGTTGACATGAAAACACTTCTGAAATAATTTCTGAACATTTCTGAAATAATTCTGCTAGTGTTGAAAATAGTTTCTAGTGTTTTATTATACAAAGAAATAAAATGGAATCTGGTGTACTCTTATATTTACTGCAGTATTATTCATAATAGTCAATATTTGGAAACAGCCTAAATGCACATGTACATATAAATAAATTTTATAATATGGTAAGTGGAAGGGTTTTTAGATATTAAGAAACTATAAAATTCTGCTATTTTTAACAAGGGTGAAACAAGAGGGCTTTGTGGTTTTTGTGCTTAGTGTCTTATGTCAGAGAAAAGTATGATATCTGATTATGTATATTCTCTGATATGCAGAGATAAATTATAGTATACTAATCTTTAGAAATAGTTTGTAAACTTCCAATGATTAGAAAAGAATTTGGATGGAGGGAGGAAGATTGGGTCACATCTGACAAATGCTTGCAGTTTACTTCTGGCTCTCTGCTCAAGAAACACCTCTGTGGTACTGGGTGGTGTGTATATGTGCTTTGTTCAGGATTGAGTCATAATTCCTTGTTTCTTACTCTCTTTTCTTCCCTAAGTAAAAGTACTAAAATATATAGTTTGAGAAAATCAGAACAAGAAAGAAGTTGGGACCAAAAAAAAATTCAAATATATAAACTAAATAAAGTTCCTATGATAGACTTGTAACTCATTTTTGTATTTATGGTACAAATTTCAGGCATCAATTTGATAATGAGCTTCATTGTACTGTTAACACATTTAAATTCAATTCAAAATTAGTGAGGAAAAACATTTCTCTTATTTAGAATATGTATAAAACTCTTTCCTATGATTACAGTATATTAAGACATCTCAGCCATTATCCTGATATGATCTGTCTAAATAGAGAAAAATACAATTTTTTCTTTTTCCAAAACTCCTTGATTGAAAGCCAAGTTTATTATATCATAAGATGATCTAATTAGCTACAGAATTTCAGTTGTCTCACAGTGTTTTGGTGATTACCATGATCTTGATTCATTAGAAATAGAAATAAATTTCCTACATATCAGAGATTTTCATTTTTGTTCACTTGCCTCTGGTTTCCAGTCAGAATATTTTGAGAAAATTTATGCAAAAGCTTAAAAAACAGATGTTCCCCAAATTTCTATATTTTAGATACATAATGATATGTATGTGCATATCGTACAATAATATATCACATAGTCTAGACTTCATGTTGAACTAAGCACTTGGCTTGAACTCTATCTTTGCATTCTTGTCTCTTCTGTTTCTTATCCTGGAACAGTTCCACAATGCCTGAGAGAAACAAGTGTGTACACATGTAATTTATTTTGGAGTGGAAAAAAACAAAGTAAAGGAGGAGAGAAATTGTAATGAAGAGAACAGAAAAAGTCTATAAGGGTGGGCACTGAGTGGTGTTTTACAGTGGATAATTGGGATTCAATCCCATTAGGGACCTCTTGAGAAAGTCTGTTGAATGAGAGCCAGACTAGTGTAACTAAAAGGATAAGATTTTAAAGCATGCCATTGGTTGAGAGTTTCCCTTTACTTCCAAAATGCACTTGTGAATTTGTACTGATTTCCATTTTCCCTTAAAAGAAAAACTTAAGATAGAAAAGATGAGATGACAATTTTGTGTAAAAATAATATACTATTTTTATTATGAAAGTCTATAGTATTTCAATATTTGTGAGTTAAGACTTCCTAAGAATACAAACATTGAATGAAGTTACAAAGGTAAAAATCTGTTAATTAAAGTATGTCATTGTAGGCTTTAATATATGGGGGTATAACTTGAAAGAAGTAAAATTGCTTTAAATAAATGCTCTTGAACTTTCTCTAAAATTGTTATGTAGATTTTAATGTGGGATAATAATTTATGTAGTGCACAGAGACTGAAAATACTTCAAGTCTCAAATTTTATTCAATTTTTTAATTGTTTTTGAGAGATTGGGCCACACCTGATGATGCTCAGGGGTTACTCTTGGCTATGCTCTCAGAAATCACTCCTGGCTTGGGGGACCATATGGGAATTGAACCATGGTCTGTGTAGGTCAGCTGCATGCAAGACAAATGCCCTACTGTTATTCCACCACTCTAGCCCCTCATGTCTCAAATTTTAATTAATTTGTAAACAGTAGTGCTAATGTTGTTAACTTATAATGTAATGGCATTTTATACAAGTACTGCCACCAAAATACAAAGTATACATTAGCACAAAGTTTTATCTGTTACTTTAGCCCATTGGCATTCTTTTTTTTTTTTCCATTGGCATTCTTGAATCATAATTCTGTGGACCATTTCCCAGGGTTTGTTTCGGTGAGAATGGTTGGTAACTTTGTATTTTTGTAGCTTTATATCTTTTTCCTTTGTACACATTAAAAATGTTATTTGTTCATTCCTTTTTTATTCATTCTCAATTTATCAGCTTTTTAACTGCTTTCTCACAATTATTTTTCTGTAGTGTTTACATTTTAAAATTTGATTCAGTAATTCTCAAAACTCTATTTTAGTGGTAACTAAGTAAGTGTTCCTAGACAAATCACTTCAACATAAACTTGATGTCTAGGAATTAATATACATTTCTAGTTAATATAAATATTATTGATGATCAAATACTTCTAAATATTCATTGCCTGTTCATGAGGCTTTGAGCTTCAACCAAGTTGCCTCCCATGTCTCTCTTAGTCTCATCTTTAATTATTTTCTTTCCCTATATTTCTCATTTCTATCGTCTAAGGTCCAGGTAATCTGGGTATCTCCTTTCTTTCATTCCTAGCATTCTCTTGTCCTATAGTTATATGCACTACTTATAAGGGATCACCCAGTATTTTTCCTTCTTCTTCCTTACTTAATTTCATATCCTCCCATTCTATCCAAGTTGCAATGAATTGCATGCTTTTATCATTTCTTGAAACTGCATATTATTCCATTATGTAGATATGAGTATATAATGAAGGCATTGAATGTATAGGTAATTGAACAGATGATTTTATTTGTCTCTGTGTCAGAGACCTTGCTTTTCTCAAGTGTTATTCCTGCTTCTGCATTCAGAAATCACTCCTGGGGGGGTCCATATGGGATTCTACAGAACCAACTTGTATTGGCCCAGTACAAAGCAAGTATTCTACCCACCTTACTATGGTTCCAGCCACAGAACAAATTATTTTCAATATTAAGAACTACTTGAATTTTATCATGGAATACATAACTTACTGTCAGTATATATAAGCTCATGAACTGTATTTACAACATCAATAATTAATGCAAATTATGAATTTTGGTTGTTTATGATGTGACCATTAAAGTACATTAATGCATTTAATAAGTGTGGGAGCTATTAGAAATTCTAATATCATAGGAAGCCAATTATGTTGTAAAAGGCTACAGTGTGTGTAGAAAGGGCATTATTGGAGAATATCAGTACTTTCTAGTCAACCTTTTTGTGATCATAAAACTCCTCTATAAGTAAATTAAAAATAAAATATAAAAAGCAATGTACTAATATTATACACAAAAGCTAAACTAGAAATCGCCTATAAACAGAGATAAGTTTAGAACAAGAATATAAATCATTATTAGATAAGAACTTATTTGTATGTATAGTATTTTCCCATTTTAATGTGCCTATGCAAACAAGGAACAATGCCACGTGGCATTATCGGCGCATATGGAGGCTGTAAGAACAAGTCCAACAATACCCATGACATGGTTCAATCATAAGCATTAAACTGAGGGACTCTTTCACCAAAATTTCTTATTGAACAGCTCACAAAGAGAAGAAAAGATAAAAAGTGGGTAGAATTGTCACTGTAAAGAATACTTAGTAAGAGTTATAGCTGTCAAAGAAAATACACATAAAATATTCAAAAGACATATGTGTCCTTTTTATGTCTTTTGAAATAGTTGGGGGTTGATAAATCCAATGCACTACTTTGGTCTGTGATTAGGACTGTGCAGTACTCAAGTTAAAAAGATTAAATGTGGGGTACTTATGGTTGGGGGGTGAGAGAGTTAAGGAGTGATAATGAGCTTTGTAGGGGTGTGCAAAAGGGCAGAATCTGTTGGGGCTGAAGGTCAGTCCTGGTGCCTAACAAGTTAAGAACTGAGGGTAAAGAGGGTTAATTAAGGGGAAGATAACGAATCTGGATTGGGAGATGAGGGAGTAGAAGGGTTTGGTTTGGGGGAGGAGAAATATATCAGAGAGGCTATATACATTGTATAGCTGAATTGTTTATGGATTAGGCTTGACAGTCAGAGAGGACCACTGTATAGGAAGTCACGTCTACATATACACTGATTTTAGGGACCTATTTGAATGTTATCTTCAAAATCTAGAGCATTCCATTTTTTTTCTTAGAAACAATCAAGGATTAAGAACATTTTTGGGTAAAGTTAAAAAGTATATATGTCGCACGGGTGCATTTGCACCCATGTGCTTTTGAATATGAATGATAGTAAGAAAAGAACCCCTGAATGGGGTCCAGTATGCATACAACAGGAGTTTGTTTCCCCAACCCTCCCCCCAAGGC
The DNA here is from genome assembly GCF_024139225.1 of Suncus etruscus. Taxonomy (NCBI): domain Eukaryota; kingdom Metazoa; phylum Chordata; class Mammalia; order Eulipotyphla; family Soricidae; genus Suncus; species Suncus etruscus. Next base: position 69,437,035 of record NC_064860.1, read on the forward strand.
CCACTTAAACTTCTGAGGTTAACCTAAACTAATATGCATATGCATGGAAATGTAAAAAAGTACTTTGCCTTCAATATTTAAGGAGTCACATAAGTTTTATGGTTTGGGGGCCGGGTAGGTGGCGCTGGAGGTAAGGTGTCTGCCTTGCAAGCGCTAGCCAAGGAAGGACCTCGGTTCGATCCCCCGGTGTCCCATATGGTCCCCCCAAGCCAGGGGCGATTTCTGAGCGCATAGCCAGGAGTAACCCCTGAGCGTCAAACGGGTGTGGCCCAAAAAAAAAAAAAGTTTTATGGTTTGAAATTGCATTGTGTGCTAAGAAATATTATGTATTACAATCTGGGGACTTGTGGGACAAAGAAATTGTACATTGGTTTTGTTTTATTTTTTTTGATATTTGGCTGAAAGTTCAAAGTTCAGATATCAGCAAGGGGATTTCTGAGAATTCTGTTTATGGATGATTGTCTTTCCACTGTAACTTAATCTTGTCCTCTTTCTTTGAATCTTTGTTCTCATAATTAAACATAAAAAATTAAAAAAATAAAAAATCATTATTGATTTAAATCAGTGTTAATATTAGAATATCAATACAAGTAGATCTTCATGTATTTATTACATTTAATGAAAGTAAAAACTAAGTGGCATATTCAGCTGATAATTAGTGTTCTGGAAGTCAGAAAGGCTCAAGTGTGAGTTTTGAATATAAAGGTTTGTGGGTTTTTTGTATCTTCTCTTCAAGAGTTTCATATAATATGTAATGTTCTGTTAAAGAAATAAAGTTATTTTCATTAATTTTATTTTATAATAAATCAAAACTTTCTAAGAAGTACTTTAAGTATACACTTGGACTTGATTCCTAGAACAACAAATGTTTGCCAGAGTCCTGCCATAAGATATTCTTTAACACAGATTCTAGAGAAGTTATTGACAGCTGTGTATGTCCCCCTCAAACAAAAGAAAACTCTTTATAAAAATAATATAGAGTTTAAATGGCATAAATGCCCTATTTTACCTGGAGGGTTTGAGATTTAAATGATAAAACAAGAAAAAATTAAAATTTTAAATCTGTTTGATATAAAATAATTCAGTTTTGAATTTAAGCGTCAATTCTTCTAATTGCATAATCTATAAAATGGGATGCTATTACAATTTCCTGTTATCACTAATAGATTACAATTTATTCTTAAAAAACTTGAGTCCATATGGCTTAAAACCTAACATCTTTGCATGTCACACTGACTTTTAAAATCTATAAATTCTATAAGCTATTATTTTTTTTCTTTATACCAGATATACACTTCTATATACTAGAATTCTCATTTTCATATGTGAGTACTGCCATTGTTAAGAGAACTTTCTTTTACATATTTTACATAATTTTTAAAACAACTTTATTACATGCATGATTGTGTTTGGGTTTCAGTCATGTAAAGAACACCATCCATCACCAGTGCAACATTCCCATCACCGATGTCCCAAATATCCCTCCTCCCTGCCCAACCCACACCTGTACTCTAGACAGGGTTTCTATTTCCCTCGTAAATTCTCTTTATTAGGATAGTTCAAAACGTATGTATTTCTCTACCTAAACTCATCCCTGTTTGTGGTGAGCTTCATGAGGTGAGCTGTAACTTCTAGCTCTTTTCTCTTTTGTGTCTGAAAGTTATTACTGCAAGAATGTCTTTCATTTTTCTTAAAACCCATAGATGAGTGAGACCATTCTGCTTTTTTCTCTCTCTCTGACTTATTTCACTCAGCACAATAGATTCCATGTACATCCATGTATAGGAAAATTTCATGACTTCATTTCTCCTGAAAGCTGCATAATATTCCATTGTGTATATGTACCACAGTTTCTTTAGCCATTCATCTGTTGAAGGGTATCTTGGCTGTTCTCAGAGTCTTGCTATGGTAAATAGTGCTGCAATGAATATAGGTGTAAGGAAGGGATTTTTGTACTGTATTTTTGTGTTCTTAGGGTATATTTCTAGGAATGGTATAGCTGGGTCGTATGGGATCTCAATTTCCAGTTTTTGGAGAAATTTCCATATTGCTTTCTATAAAGGTTGAACTAGATGGCATTCCTACCAGCAGTGGATAAGAGTTCCTTTCTCTCCACATCTCTGCCAACACTGCTTGTTTTCATTCTTTGTGATGTGTGTAATCTCTGGGGTGTGAGGTGGTACCTCATAGTTGTTTTAATTTGCATCCCATGATGACTAGTGATGTGGAGCATTTTTTCATGTGTCTTTTGGCCATTTGTATTTCTTCTTTGTCAAAATATGTGTCCATTTATTCTCCCCATTTTCTGATGGGATTAGAAGTTTTTTTCTTGTAAATTTCTGTCAGTGCCTTATATATGTTGGAGATTAGCCTCTTGTCTAATGGGTAGTGGGTGAGTAGTTTCTCCCACTCAGTGGGGTCTCTTGTATCCTGGGTGCTATTTTTTTTGAGGTGCAGAAGCTTCTCAGTTTAATATATTCCCATTGGTTAATCTCTGCTTTCACTTGCTTGAAGAGTGCAGTTTCCACCTTGAAGATGCCTGTGGTCTCAATATCCTGGAGTGTCTTACCTACATGTTGTTCTTTTGGGTCTGATATCGAGGTCTTTCATCCATTTGGTTTTAACCTTCATACTTGATGTTAGCGAGGGGTCTAAGTTCAATTTTTTGCAAGTGGCTAGCCAGTTGTGCCAACACCACTTGTTGAAGAGGATTTCTTTGCTCCATTTAGGATTTCTTGCTCCTTTATCAAAAATTAGGTGATGTATGTCTGAGGAATATTCTCTGAGTATTCAAGCCTATTCCAATGATCTGAGGGCCTGTCTTTATTCCAATACCATGCTGTTTTAATAACTATTGATTTGTAGTACAGTTTAAAGTTGGGTAAAGTAATTTCCCCCATATTCTTATTCGCAATGATTATAGGGTGTTTATTGCTCCAAATGAATTTCAAAAGTGCCTGACCCGGGGCCGGGTAGGTGGCGCTGGAGGTAAGGTGTCTGCCTTGCAAGCTCTAGCCAAGGAAGGACCGCGGTTCGATCCCCCCACGTCCCATATGGTCCCCCCAAGCCAGGGGCGATTTCTGAGCACATAGCCAGGAGTAACCCCTGAGTGTCAAACGGGTGTGGCCCAAAAACCAAAAAAAAAAAAAAAGTGCCTGACCCACTTCTTTGAAGAATGTCATTGGTATCTTTAGAGGGATCACATTAAATCTGTACAATGCTTTGGGGAGTATAGCCATTTTAATGATGTTAATTCTGCCAATCCATGAGCAGGGTACGTGCTTCCATTTCCACGTGTCCTCTCTTATTTCTTGGAGCAGAGTTTTATAGTTTTCTTTGTATTGGTCTTTCACATTTTAATCAGGTTGATTCCAAGATATTTGACTTTGTATGGCACTATTGTGAATGGGTTGTTTTCTTAATGTCCATTTCTTCCTTATTATTATTGGTGTATAGAAAGGCCATTGATTTTTGTGTGTTAATTTTGTAGCCTGCCACCTTGCTATATGAGTCTATTGTTTCTAGAAGCTTTTTCCTAGAGACTTTAGGGTTTTCTAGGTAGAGTATCATGTCATCTGCAAACAGCAAGAGCTTGACTTATTCCTTTTCTATCTGGATTTCCTTGATATCTTTTTCTTGCCTAATCACTATAGCAAGTACATCCAGTGCTATGTTGAATAGGAGTGGTGAGAGAGGACAGCCTTTTCTTGTGCCAGGATTGGTAGTAGTTCCTCTTGAAAGGTTTGAAAGAATTCATTATTAAATCCATCTGGGCCTGGACTTTTATTTTTAGGGCAGACATTTGATTACTTTCTTAATTTCCTCGATAGTGATGGGTGTGTTTAGATATGCTATGTCCTTTTCATTCAATTGTGGAAGATTATCAGTCCAAAAATGTATCCATTTCTTCCAGGATTTCATTTTTAGTGCCATAGAGTTTCTCAAAGTAGTTTTTGATTACCCTTTGGATCTCTACCATATCATTAGTGATCTCTCCCTTTTTATTTCTGATACGAGGTATCAAGTTTCTATCTCTTTTTCTTTGTTAGTTTTGTCAGTGGTCTATCAATCTTGTTCATTTTTTCAAAGAACCAACTTCTGCTTTCTTTGATCTTTTGGATTGTTTTTCGGGTTTCCACTTCATTGATTTCTGCTCTCAGCTTTGTTATTTTCTTCTGTCACACTATTTTTGGGTCTTTTTGTTGAGTACTTTCTAATTCTATGAGCTGCATCATTAAGCTATTCAAGTATGCCCCTTCATCTTTCCTGATGTGTGCTTGCAAAGCTATAAATTTACCTATCAGTACCGCTTTTGCTGTGTTCCTTAAGTTCTGATAGTCTTTGTCTCCATTGTCATTTGTTTTTAGGAAGGTTTTGATTTCATCTTGGACCCACTGGTTATTCAGTATCAGGCTGTTTAACTTCCAGGTATTAAACTTTTTCTTTTTGTCCCATTGTAGTTCACATATAATTTCAGGGCCTTGTGGTCAGCGAAGGTAGCCTGCAAAATTTCTATCCTCTTGATATTATGGAGGTATGTTGTATGTGCTAGCGTATAGTCTATCCTGGAGAATGTCCCATGTACATTAGAGAAGAATGTGTATCCAGGCTTCTGGGGGTGCAATGTCCTGTATATATATCTACTAGGCCTCTTTCTTCCATTTGTCTTTTCAGGTCTAGTATATTCTTGTGGGGTTTCAGTCTGGTTGACCTGTCAAGTGTTGACAATGCTGTGTTGAGGTCTCCCACAATTATTGTGTTGTTATTAATATTATTTTTCAGATTTGTCAACAATTTTATTAAATATTTTTCTGGCCCCTTATTTGGTGCATATATGTTTAGGAGAGTGATTTCTTCCTGCTGTATGTATCCCTTGATTAATACAAAATGTCCATCTTTGTCCCTTACAACTTTCCTAAGTATAAAATTTGCATCATCTGATATTAGTATGGCCACTCCAGCTTTTTTATGGGTGTTATTTGCTTGGGTGATTTTCCTCCAGCATTTTATTTTGAGTGTATGTTTGTTCTGACTATTCAGGTGCATTTCTTGTAGGCAGCAGAAGCTTGAATTGAGTTTTTTGATCCACTTAGCCACTCTGTGTCTCTTAACTGGTGCATTTAGTCCATTGACATTGAGAGAAAAAATTGTCCTGGGAGTTAATTCCATCTTTATATCGAAGTTTGGTGTGTCTGTTGGTCAGTCTTGTCTTAAAGTAGGCCATTCAGTTTTTTTTTTAAGAATGGTTTTGAGTCTCTAAAGTTTCTGAGCTGTTGTTTGTCTGTGAAACCATGTATTGTTCCTTCAAACCTGAAAGTGAGTTTTGCTGTGTGCAGTATTCTAGGCGAAGCATTTATTTCATTGAGTTTTGTCACTATGTCCCATCACTGCCTTCTGGCCTTGAGTGTCTCCGGTGACAGGTCCGCAGTAAATCTCAAGGATGTTCCCTTTAATGTAATTTTCTTTTTGATCTTGCTGCTTTCAGAATTCTGTCTCTATCTGTGGGATTCATCATATTGACTAGGATGTGTCTTGGGGTGTTTTTTCTGGGGTCTCTTTTAGTTGGTACTCTTCAGGCATGCAGGATTTGATCGCTGTATTCTTTAGCTCTAGTAGTTTCTCTTTAATGATGTTCTTGACCGTTGATACTTCCCGGAGATTTTCTTCTTGTGTCTCTGGGACTCCAATGATTCTTAAGTTGTTTCTGTTGAGCTTATCATAGACTTCTATTTTCATCTGTTCCCATTCTTAGACTAATTTTTCCATTGTTTGATCATTTGCTTTAAGACTTTTTTTTCAAATTCTTCTGCTGTATGGAATTGTTATTCATCTGATCTTCCAGTGTACTAATTTTATCCTCAGCTGCTGTTAACCTGTGAGAAAGCTCAACCATGTTTTTCTTTAATTTATCTACTGAGTTTTTCAGATCTTATATTTGCCCTGAAATTTCAGTTTGGAGTTTTCTGATTTCTATCTTCAGATTCTCTTGATTCTTATTAGTGTTCTTTGAACATCTTCCATATTGTGACTCTAAACTCCTTATCTGAGAGACTGACTAGTTGGGTGGTCATGTTCAAGTCATCAGAGTTGCCATCGTCATTCTCTATGTCTGGCGCTGGCCTGCGTTGTTTCCCCATTGTCACACTTGTATTGTGGGTTTTTCTACGTGTTGTGGTTGTATTCATTGGCTAAATGATGTGCATGGCCGCAAAGGGAAACAGAGCGGCTGTTCTCCTCTGGCTCCTCCCTTTCTGGGCATGTAAACTCACCTCCAGGGAAGGCTCCATGGAAGGCAAGTTGTCTGCAAATGAGCCACACACAGGATGAAATCAGGCCAAAAATGTAGCACAGCACAGAAGACAGGCAGATAGCGATGCTGGCATCTGAGTTCCAGCAGAGTTCAGCGGTTTCCCCTTTCTGGGCATGTAGACTCACCTCCAGGGAAGGTGAGCCATCCACAGATAAGCCACACACAGGATGAAATCAGGCCGATAATGCAGCACAGCACAGAAGATAAGCAGATAGGGGTGCTGGCATCTGAGTTTCCAGAAATCCTTTAGAACTTTAATCTTAGTCTGAAATGAGTAATCCCCTGAGATGCTTGGGGCTTCCCATCCTCTTACTGACAAAGGTGAAAGAGCTTGAAGCCTCCAAATCCTTCACTGTGGTCTCTAGGGTCACCCAGAATATTGACATTCACCTTTGAAGCAGGCAGGATCACCGGCAGGAACACTGATGAAATGCAGTCTCAGGCAGCTGAAAACAGTATGACCCAAGATGGTTCTGCACCCTTCTGACTCCTGGCAGAAACCAGCAGGAATCAGTGTGTGTATGTCCCGACCCACCTCTGAAGCAGGCAGGATCGCTGGCAAGAACGCAGATGAAATCCAATCTTAAGCTGCTCTGAAGCAGGCAGGATCACCAGCAGGAATGTTGATCAAATCCAGTCTCAGGCAGCTCTGAAGCAGGCAGGATCACCGGCAGGAACGCTGATGAAATCCAGTCTCTGACAGCTGGAAAAAATATTTTACATAATTTTATATGCCAATCAAGGCTATAGATGCTGCAGCATATATTTCTTTTGAAGTTAATATTGTTTCCCAAAATCAATTTGCCTATTTGTATAATATATGACTGCTTATTGCATTATATAAAAGTTTCTTTTACAAATATATTTTTAGAAATGTATGACAGGATAATTATTACTATTTAACCCTATTCTGACACAGAGTATGCTGCATTCTTTAATAAGTACTTAATATATATATTATTTTAATAAAAATTATGAAAGGTAAGTCATGTATTTTCCTATAGAAAGTGACATGGCAATTTAAACAGTACAAGTGTAATAAAACATAATGCACTGTAAATTAAAAATTGTGAATAAAGATAAATAGATATGAAATTTTAGTGTATATAAACAAGTATATAATATGTACACATATTATGTTTATTATATATTATATATGTTTATTATATATTATTATATATGTTTATTATTATTATATATATAAATATACATTTGTCACCTATTTTTTGCTTTCTCAACAGAGTACCTTTAATATTGTTTAGTATTTTCTTTCCTTATGAATGAAGGAGCATAAAGTCTAAAAGCTGTTAATATAAAATGCAGCTTCTTTAAAAAAGTTATTGATTTATTAGTTATTGAGTATTTGGATAAACTGAACTAAACTACATCAACCTCATCGGCCAATATTACACGGTTAAAGCTATATATTCTAATTAGTTATATACTCATTAATTTGCTTTCTTCTGCCTTATTTAACATATTTCTGATATTTTATATTAATTATCCACAAATCATTTATTTTTTCAGATATGCATGTATATATGAAATATTTATGGAGGTATGTGTCAATGACTGAAATCTATTGCTAATACCTATTTTGACATCTGCTAATTTTGAAAGAGGTGTATAAGATTTTGATTCTGTCTTTAGGTTTGTCTCTATAAATTACCCATTGTGTTACAATTAGAGTTTTTCCATATCATGAGTATTTATCAAAGTTTTCCTGTAATATTTAATCTGACAGTGAGTAGCTTCTTAGAGAAAGTTTTTAATACCTTTGAAAATCTGTTTACTATTTCAGTTAAACTAATCATAGGTCAAAGTAAGCTACAAATCTAGCCTATATTTAAATGGTGGAAAAATTATTCTCTCATATTGATTATAGTATGTCAAATTCCAACCATTTAAATAAGTTTTGGTATAAAAACTATTAGGGCCATCCTTATAATTAAACCATTTTTAATTTTAATATATAATCACATAAAAGATATGTAAAATTTAAATAAAATCTATAGGTTGGTTACTTGGGTGAAGGGAAAAAAATTTATCAGGTTGGTTGTCTTCTGTGGACCAAAACTTGTATTACCTATATATATATATATATATATACTTATATATATACTATATATATATATATATACTTAACTTTACATCTGACTTTTTGAAAGCCTTTTAAGTAGTCATTTGGCATTTCAAAATTGTTTTGTACTAACATAAGATTAGATAAAAAATATACTGATTTATTCTTTAGTCCTGTTTGATTCAAATTATAAGTATGCCTAAGAGAATACATGAAGACAGTGAGAGTAATAAGTGGGCACGAATATTTGTAGGAGATGACTACTTAGATAAAGCCATGCTAAGAAATTTTGAATACAGCTATACTTGAGTGCAAAAATATATTGTGTTTGTTGACATAGTACTTGTATTTTATTGATGAAAGAAAAAATGTTAATTTGTGTAACTGCATAGTCATATTTATTGCTTCAGTTTGGTTGTACATAGTGAGAAATGATTTGGATAAAATTGTATGCCTTTGTAATTTTATAATTGATGATGTAGGAGACAAAAGATAGCTATGAGTGGATCTGAACAAGTTTATATCAAGGCAGGAGAAAGCTATAATTGACTCTTACTTCTTTGCATGTTAGATCCTTCATATTTCTTACCAAGTTTTGCTTCATCTATTTTCACAGAAATTCAAAATTGGATATAAACTCTGGTTACACAAGATTATATGATTTTAGGTATGCTAGAAGATATACCAGATTATTCATCTAATAAAACCTTATAAGATATAATGCAATATAGTAATTCACTGTTACCTTTGCCATTATACTAAAATTTTATATGAAGTAGCATTTAGTAATGATTTATAAATGTCAAAATAATTATCAGTATAATAAATTGGCATAGTCATTAAAATCTTAATAAAACAAATATTTTTCAAGGAATATAATAATGTTATTTTAATTAGTTGTTTGTAATGAAATTTGATAGTCATACAATTTGATATGTTTTAAGAACTAGACAGTTTAATCATTAAAAATTTAAATCAATCAATGATAAGAAATTGATTACTATCTATTTTCAAAAATAAGCTGATAAAAACAGTCTGAAAATTAAGATATTATAAACTATTTTAATGTTTCTACTTTCATGAGAGCTCCTTATTTTGACTCATGCAGTTATTTAAGTTATTCTATAAAATGGCTGAGTTATTTTCAAATTATCTACATGAAGCAGAAATACATTTCAATATAATTTTGAAACATTTTGTAAAAAAGTATGTATAGGTGGAAAGGTGTTATTTGATTTTATTTGTCAGTAGCTATAAAATATTTATGCACAATAGTATTTTATTCTTCTGAATATGTGAGAATGTTTTTCAAGCTTATTGAAAATGCTATTTTGAAATAAAATATTTTTCTCTTTTCGTATGCATTGTACAACAAAAATATTTAAGTTGGTACAACAGTATGAGCTAAAAGTGATTTAAATCAAACACACACTGTGATACAAGCCAAACACTTTCTTTTTTTAATTTAAAATTGTTTTCTCATAGAATAAGTAACATTTTACCCTTGAAGGATTTTCTTTTTAATTTGTAGAAAGACCAGATGGGTCTCACAGGTCATTCACATTTATGAAAGAAACAAAAAAAAACCCTTTCTTCAGAGGTTGAGATATCCTTTATTTTTTCTCTAGAAACAAATTATTTGCTTGGATGGAAACCTTTTGTATAGCAGTGTAATTGCTGGTATCTGTGGGGTGTCTTGGAAATGAGATGCTCTGTCTCAAGGAGTTATAACTTATCCTGTGAATAAAATCTAAATAAGTAAATGTGAGCAGGTTCTTGGAAATTTTTGCAAAGAGATGCACAGAAATCAGTTGAGAAATAACTAAACCTCAAGTGGTTACAGTCAACATTATAACATTATTTAACTATGATATTATATTAATTTTTAGCATGCTATATTTGTTCATTTTTCCAAACAAAATAAAAAAAGTTGTTTCATCCCCATATTTATAAAAACAACTGATTTCATGAATTAACTTAAATAAACAATATTTAAATATTAATCTTTGATACTTTCAGCTGTTTATTGTTTACCCAGATGTATTAATGAAACAAATTATGCCAAATAATATACAATCAGTCTTGTTTAGAAACACATTGATTAATTTTTTCAATAAATATTTTGCAGTGCCTACTAAAATTTAATCTCTGCAAACAAAGGAATATATATTTTATTGATGTTCTGATAAGTATATATAGAGGGTATATAAGTAGATAACTGAATAATAGATCAGTTTGTAATAACATTGTGAATAAGTAGAAGGCTATCTGGTAAGGCTTTTATAAAAAAGAAAATATCTCCATACATATTTTAAGATATAAGCCATGTAGGTTTTCAGAATGAGAAAGTCCAAGGTAGACAAAATAGATGATGCAAATCCTCCAAGGCTAAAGGCTTTTAGTGTCCTTTATGGGACAACAAGAAATTTCTATTATGAATGCTGCTTTATTTGTAGAGGTTCTACCAACACTTAAAATCTTTTAACTTTAGGATATTACAAAAAAACAATATTTAAAAGCTGTAATTTAAATTTTAAAATTTTCCCTCTTAGTAATATTCAGTATTATTTTCTAGCATTGTTGAGTTAGCAACATTAAGTCTCAGCTCCAAGTCAGCCATGATAAAGCAACAAATGCATTTTAATGATATTACAATGTAAATTTCTGAGATCTTGTTTAAGGTAGGCCAAATTATAAACTTTCATAGAGCTATTAAATTTCATTCACCTCACTTACTATATATTTTTACTCATGGGTTTATTGCATAGTAACTGTAGCATAACTGAGAAATATATACACATAATATCATTATGTTTTACATATGTATTATACCATACAATTTTTATTTTTCATAATTATTTCTATAAAATTCAGTATTCTATGTAGAAAATAAAAAGAGCCTAAACACTTATTACTGAAGCCCCATGTCCCATAAAAATTCCATAATATTCTTCCTTTTATTTGGTGTGTGTGTGGTGTGTGTGTGTGTTTCTGTGCCACACCAAGTGGCCTTTGCGCCTCAGAAATTGCTCTGGCCTTGGGGGACCACAATGGAACTACAGGGGATCGAACTCGCATCCTGTCCTAGGCAAAACATGCACAAGGCAGACACCTTTACTGCCTGTGCCACTGCTCTGCACCCCCACCCCAATATTTTTGTCTCAAATACTATCGTAGTAAATATATTGCTAATATATTTCTAAAACCAAAAATACTGCTATGTTTTGAAGGCTCAAATAATGTAAAGAAAAAAGGGGGGGGCAAAAAATTCCTAAATTGGCAAAAATGGGTTAGGATTCTTTCTAGTGATTTATTTACCTAAAATACTACTGTGAATGATCTTGTAATCCACTTTGGTCAAATAAAAGTTATTATAAAAAATGTAAAGAAATAGGTGACTCCTATCTTTTTTTATTAGCATTACTATTTGTAATTTTCCTTCATTTTTCCATGACTCTGGGTAATCTTTACTCACTATTTAATACCAATTATAAGTCATAATAATTACACATAATTCCCTAGATTGTTTTTCAGTGCTCTCAAATGCTTGCCTGGCACTTCTGTGAAGTGCATCCTCTCTAAATATCTCTAAACCTAACTTCTTTATTAAATCTACTTTTTCTATATCTTCTACTCTGACAACACTCTATAAAATTAAACATACTTAGTCATTTATTCTTGATTTATTTCTTCTACTACCAAATCCAGAAACATTGACTTCTCTTTGAACCACAAACTAAACCCTTGGGGGCCTGGAAGGTGGCACTAGAGTTAAGGTGTCTGCCTTGCCAGCGCTAGCCTAGGACAAACCGCTGTTTGATCCCCCGGCGTCCCATATGGTCCCCCCAAGCCAGGGGCGATTTCTGAGCGCATAGCCAGGAGTGACCCCTGAGCATCAAACGGGTGTGGCTCAAAAACAAAACAAAAACAAAAATAAAACAAAACAAACTAAAAACAAACTAAATCCTTCAATCTATCCACTTCTTTCTATTTTGATTTTCAATAACCTAGTTTGAACCATCTTAATTTCTTGAAGTGTTGCGTCAGCTTTAACTCATATTACTAGTCACTATTTAACAAACTTCAAATTCAAATCTATTCATTAACTTCCTTTATTACCTAAAGCATACTTATGATATTGCTTTATAAATAAAATTCTAGATTATTGTCATGAGTTTATAAAACCTTTGTGAACTCTTGTTATCTGTATAGTATCATTTCCATTTACTTCTAAAAAGCACTGCTACAGAACCATGATTGTGTTTCTCTTTTTATTGAATATAATGCTATTCTCTGTCATCTCAAGACATGAAACTTGGTTTGAGAAATTTTTCTCTCCTTTTTTTGTTACTTTCCTTGAACCTTTCCCAAAATAACAACCTTAGTTCATTTAATTAGTGAAACATTTTTTTTATTTGTTTTTTGGTAATATCTAGTTGTGCCTGGGGCATTTGTTGGCTCTGTGATCATGGATTACTCCTGCCAGGATTTAGTGGACCATATAATTTCCAATGGATTCGAGCTGAGTAAATCATATGCAAAATTTATCCCCAGTACTATCTCTGGCCCTCAGGCAAACATTTTAAATTAGTTTGTTGATTAAAAAAAAAAACAACTAAACTAAACTAAAAGACTAAACTCAGTACCTTACATATATACAGCATATTCTCTTGTGCTAAGCCATATCAACCGCATACAGTAAAACATTTATTGATCATAAAATCTGGATTAGAGTTTCAAATTTTATCCAAGTTTTATTGTCATTCTATTCATGCACATCATCCTGACTATTGATAAGCTGATATTTTCTCCTACACAAATAGTTGTAAGAGAGACTGGAAAAGTTCATGTGCATTGAAAATATACTACAAAATGTTTGGAAAACACATAAGAATGATTTCATAGATGTCATAACTTATAATTGAAATTATTGTTTCGCAATTTATTCGATACCATTTTATTTTAATGAAATATTTTCAACTGAAATTTTATGGTCAGCTGCTTTGGTAAATTTGACTGAATTTATAGACCCCCATATAGCTGTTAAAATATTATTTCTAGTAGATAAGGATATAATACAAAAGGGATGATGGTTTTATTGCATGTAGTGGGCCGAGGTTTTATCCCTGGAGCCTGGTATGCTGCCATAGCCCAGCCTGAAGTGATGACCCCCGAGATTAAAGCCAGAAGAATGCCCTGAACACAGCCAACTGTGATCCTAAAACAAACCAATTAACAACAACAACAAAAAACAAAATAAATCCCATATGATTTCCAGCTGTGCCAATGAGCATGTTTCTTGAGTCGATTAATCTATGAATTAGTAGATTGATAATACTGTTCCTCAGAGATGTGGATGAATACCAGTTTACTGAGAGACTAAATTGAAAAAAATCTCAAAGTAGATACATTTACTTTACTTGTGCTGAAATATGGACCTTAACATTCCCTAGAGCTTTGGTGCCTCTGGATTTTGAGCAGATTCAAATTGCATTAAATCACTGATTTCTTGACTCTATAAATTTCATTGTCATGCTATGAAACTTTTTTATAATAATCCTCTGTTATCATGTGAGAGGAAAGATAGCATATAATCAGCATTGCTTCAATTTCATTATAATAAGGTTTCTCCAGCACTACTAGTATTGATCCTTGAAATAAGACAAACCAGTAGCATTTCCAACTACTTACCACCCCATTTACTATTAACAGTAATCTTCCAAGTTCTTGCAGGTGGTTTCCTATATTTTATAGCAGGAGTCCCAAATTACGAACCATGGGCCACATGCAACCCCTGAGACATTTATCTTGTCCACTGAGTATTTCTGCTGCCACTGCCTGTCCTGCTTAGCAGCCTACTTATCCCAGGCCTGCAGTGCATATTTGTGGATGTGCTTCACACTCTGACTCCCCTCCTTTTCTCTGTCTCTCAACTCCTCCTCTCAGTGATTTGTAACAAATACACCTTCCTCCTATCATTGCTGAGGAATGACTCCAGACAAACAATTTTTTTTTCTGTAAAGAGTTTAATAGGATAAGACCAGTAGGAAGCAGAGGGAAGTTCTTACTGCAATGCCATTCAGAGTCCAGCCAGTCCTCAATACAACCACAAATATTGCATGAATTACTAACTCTCCACCAATAACTCTCCACAATATTTCAGAATGTTTTCCTATGAGCCCAGGGCAATTGCTTCTCAGTTTAATACAAGAGTTTCTAACTGACAGGACCCTTTACTTTTAAAGGGACAGACCCCTTTTTGGGGATCTATCTCCAAGAGTTTCTGTCAGGGTCCTCTTATGACCCGTTAAATGTTTGTTATTATCTGTATTAACTTTTTGACCCCTCAAAGTACATTTACAAGGAAATAACAAACTTACTTTACATAGTATCATTGACCATATTGTATATATACAGTAATGCCCTGATATACTTAAAAGTACTAAGAGTAACTGTGATCTCTCTTACATTACTTTATCCCATAGAATATCTATATCTATAAAAATATTTTCCTACCTTTCATATATTTGTTATATAAAATGTGATCATGCATAAAAATAATATATGCATTGTTTTAAAGTAAATAGAAACTTTTTGCCCATCATTATTAATAAGAGTTTCTGATTCTTTCTGTTTTTCTTTTTATGGACTAATTCGACTTGTTTCATCTCATAATAGCTCCTTCTCTGCCAAAGAGTGTTTTAAAATGGTCTACTTGCAGTTTAGAAGTTATAGGAAAAATTAAAATCACTTTCCATCTCTTCTGACTTAAAAAGAAAGCTGAGTTAACCAAGTTTTCAATTTTCATTTATTACTGCTTTTAAATCTTTTTCTTTGGAAATGATCCAGAAATTGAATGTGAAAATATTGATTTCAGAGTGATTAGGAAGCACATTAATTAACGCTTTTACTTTTGTTTGGGTGACATTGGGTAAAATTGCCCTCTAGTAAAATAACTGGTTTTCTATAACAGGAGTGTTAATATATCTTCAAAAATGCCTGGCTTTATTTTCTGGAAAAATTATGAGAATACATTTTCCAGCTAATGAAGATGTAGGATTAATATACTAAAACACTTAAAGTAACTCACTTTCTCAAAATCAGTAGAATTACTCTGACTCTGTCAGGTCTGAAAGCCCATTGTTATGATTTATTTAAACATTTACTGAATGCCAGCGGTGCACCAGGCAAGCTAGAGTGACACAGTTCTATTGCAACAGTGGTAATTACGCAGGTTAAACTAGTTTTGTTACATATAAGCCAACATTCAAATTTTAAGCATGGATAACTTTATTTCACTTATTTCAAACTCAATGTCATAGAGGACATCATGCACATATAATAAAAAGCTTTAAAAAGTTTGCTTGTTTGCTAGCTATCTATGACAAGCTTCAGAAACTTAAAAGAAAGACTGCTGACAAAGTAGAGTAGATGGGTACATATCTTTTCAGACAATCATACAAATGAAAGAAGAAACTAAAAACTCACTAGAAATAAATCCCTGATTGTTCTCCTGTCAGCCTGTCACCTACATAAAATAGCTGCTAAAGCAAAGACAGACACTGCAGCTGTTAATGCTAAAAGTAGTAATGCTTTTTACCGAGGTTTTTATTTTTATGAATGTTAAACTATGCTGACCTGTTTCATCAGTCCAGTGACCCTCTCTATTTCAATTAGGTTTACACAAGGTTTTTACCAGAATCACATTATTTTTAAATTTAGTGTTTTTGCCATGGTTTAATTGTATTAACATTCGAAGTCACTATCTCCATTTGTATATCATATTCTGAAAATCATATAAAACTATATTCTAATGGTTATTTTTATTGAAGAAAACAAAATTTCTCCAAATGTTGATCTTGAAAATGAGTGGAGAAAAAATGTTGTTTCTTTATTCTTTATTTTTATACTTTTGGAAAATGTACTTAAAAATATTTCAAGAAAATAGTTTCAACATAACATGTAGAATTCAGATCTCACCTCTTATGACTACTTCAATATTTCACTTAGCATAGTTTATATTTGTGCTTTTTATAATTGAGAATTTTTTTCATCTCTTCTCACCTTTCATGTACGCTTAGATTGTTTTCTTTCTATATTTATTACTATCTTTAAATATTTCATAGACATTGTTTTTATTATATAACAATGTAAATTTCCATAACTAATGAACCTTTGCAGGCATAAATGTGCTCTCATTATTTGGTGATTCAAATACTATCAACAACTATTACATAATTGAATAAAAAACTTTAGAAGCATCATGTACATAATAATATATCCAATTGAGAAATTCTCATTGATTGAACTTAAATTGTATATATGTGACATACATATATATTCCTGAAAGATATATTTGTAAAATATTGTTCTTACAGAAGCAGCAAGTAATGCAACTACTTGGAAGTCAAACTATAATCCCTTTTAACTAATCATCGCTTCTTTATTCTATAGCTATATAGTTTTGTTCATGGTCAATTTAATTCAAGCAATAAAGTATTATGCCCACCAAAAGCAAAATTCACCTCACCCTTTCTCTTGTGTATTGTCATAAGATGTCAGGGTATTTCACACATAGGTTTGTGCTGTTCACTCAATCATTTCATGGTGATCAATCTAGGTCAGACATTTTAGTTGTGCTATTTAAATGTGAGCTTGCTGGGGATAGCACACCTTGTAAATCCTTAATTGCTAGCTCATAAGGGGACATTCCCTATAGTTGCATTGCTTAAGAAAACTTGGCTATGTTAAGTCTGGGATTGTGTATTTTGTTGTTCTAGGTAAAGGCAACAAAGATAGCAGAAGCCATTTTTTTTTAATAGAATAAAGACAGCATCAGGAAATAAACTCCTAATCTTATGACAAAAGGCAGGTACTTTTGTCACTGAAACATCTTCTAGATCCTGCAATTCAATCTTAATCTATATATCAAAAAGCAAATTACAGAGGACTTTGATAAGAGGGCTATCAAATGATTAGTTTTGTACATCATGTATTAATAAAAAGTTGAAGTGTATTCATAAGGGACTAGGACAGATAGAGGACATATCTTAATGCAAATTTTTGATATTGTGATGTCTAATACTGAGGAAAGAAAACAATACTAAAAAAAGAACCAAGGAGTAAAATTCATGTGAGAAAAGTCAATGGAAATCTGAATAATGCTATGTAGCATTAAAAATATTCAAAGACAAAATAAGATATTCTAAAAAAGAAAATTATTTGTTAATGATAATATTGAAATACTTGCTAGGTAATTTTAATTATTAAATGCATATAATTAGTTATTTGAAAGAGTATTCCTTTGTATAAATTTAATAACGATAATATTCTGTTCAACAACATAGTGTAATATACTAAAGTTGTAATTTTGTGGCATTTTTTTCTATTTTAATGTATTTAAAGAGACATTAGTATCACCTTAATCAGATTCATTTAGTCATAGAAAACTCCAGGTTTATACAACTTACCTGGCATTGAAAATTAAAGTACTTTTGCTACATATTTAATTATTGTTTTTACTAATGTTTAATTTGTTGTTTGTATAACTAGCACATAATGTTTATTAATATTTAAAATAATTTTCTGCAAATGAAAAATATAATTTTAGAAACTCATACCCTTAATTTTAATTATTTTATTTTTGGGTCACACCCAGTGATGCTCAGGGGTTACTCCTGTCTATGTGCTCAGAAATCACTATTGGCTTGGTATACCATATGAGATATGGTAGACCAATATTGTAGACCATATTTGCTTGGACTATCTAACCGCTGTTCATCCTGGGTTAGCAGCTTTCAAGGCAAAAGCCATACCCCTGCACCATCGGTCTGGCCCAAAAACTTCCACCCTTTTAATTTTTATTTGATCACCAAATTGCATTGGGAAATTATATAATTAAACATAACAAAAATGTAATTATTTGAACTGGAATTTACTGTTAACACAAATGTAGCATGATATATATATAGACATGTAATGGAATTTATATTTTAAATTTCCAGATATATTAAGTATCATAATATTACCTGTACAATAGTTTTATATGCTTTTATATAAGATAGTACTATATAATTTTGTACATATATTACAAAATTGAGAAGGAAGGATACTATTTTAGAAAGATCTGTTTTTACACTTTCTAATTTGTTTTAGTACAAGCTCTCAATATGAGCAAGCAGTAATCAAAGAGCAAGAGGGGATAGTAAATCATGTAAGTGCAGGTTTTCTAGAATTTAAAGCTTTTACTGTTATTCCTGACCCTGATGATATCATGTGACTAAAATTCAAGATGAGTTAAAATTATAATTGTAATTTTTAAGGAAATATTTAATATGTATGTCAATTTTATAATCTCATATACATTGGGTCACCACAAATTTACTTTAGCAAAAGGATTAACTATTGCAAAGAGTATAATAAAAAGCCTATTCTAAATAAGATAGTATGATTTTTTTCCACTACTTTGTGTAATATTTTAGAAATTCCAAAATAAATTATGAGTTCTTAAAAACTTAAAACATATAAATTATTCACAGTTTATCCATTATGATATTATTTAAAGATTCAAATATTTTAATTGTGTTTGTTCATAAGTTCTTTAGCAGCTCTGACAATATGTTAAATCTTAGGTATAGGAATGGATAATAATAAATAATACATAATCATTATATACCAGTCAAAGGTTATAGTCAATAAAGGCTTTTGAAGATCAAGTTCTATTTAAAGACACTTATATTTATCTTAAAAAAGGCATAGTTCATGTACTAAGTTTTGACATTATAAAAGTGTCTTTTAGAATAAATTGCCAGTTTATCATTGATTAGCTATGTGCAGATAAATTGAAAGATACGAAGGACAATAAAAGAACAATTTAAAGTACATAATAATAATAAAGTAGCTGATTGAAAATTACGTGAAAAATTTTATATAAGAGGGAAAATCCTGATATGGAAATAGTGTAAAAAATCACCAGAATTTAAATATATGTAATAGAAAATTATAAAACATAAAATAAAATGTCTCTAGGTGAAGAAAAGAGAGAATAAATATGAAAAAGCTAGTTATTTGTTTCAGGATAGTAGGAAAGAAAAAAATTCTAAACAGAATGAAGACAATGCCATTATAAACATGACTTACAAAATTTTTAAATTTACATGCTAAAAGTAATTTTAATTTTATTAAAAATGCTATAGGCTGAAAAGAGTACATAAGAGTAGCTTGCTTTCTGAGTGGTCTTCTTGGTTCAAATCTTGGCACTACATATGGTTTCTTGAACACAGCCAGTTGTGATTCCTGAGTATAGAGCCAGGAGTAAGTTCTAAGCACAACCAAGTATGGTCCACATATAAAACAAAAGCAAAAGCAAATGAGTATATAAAATTGATGAACTTGATACATAACTAAACTTCAAATGAAGATGGAACTTTTATCCTGATTTTATGAAATAGATTAGTCTTGTATATTAAGGGTTCACAGTTAATCTAGGAATTCCTATTTCAAACATGGCAATTCTTTGTCATATAGGCTATATCACCCTGTATGATTTTCCTCAGGCTTATTTCATTTAATTTATCTCTCAATTCTAACCATGTTGCATTGAGTTACATAAAAAAAACATCTTACTACACCTAATTAAACAGCATATCAAAATTGTACACTACAATCAAGGTTACTTGAAAGCCATAATAATGACAATCTATAAAAATCCAACTGCCATAGTAGACATTTTTAAAAATGAAAAGGATTCTCACTGAGATAAGAGATAAGGCATTTCCACTTTATGTTTTCTTTTTCAACAATGCTGTCTTAGCAAAAGCAGATATGAAAAGGAAATAAAAGGAAGCAAAATTGGAAAAAAAGAACAAGAATTATTTCTATTTACAGATGAAATAATATACATTCAAGACCACTAACGGAGTTCACAACAATGCTCAAAGAAACAATAAGACAATAGAACAAAGTGGGGCAAGGTCAATAAACATTTCTGAGTTTTTGTTTTGTTTTATTTGGTTTGGTTTCTGTTTTGGGGACATACTCGGAGACTCTTAGGAGTTACTCCTGGCTATGCGCTCAGAAATTTCTCCTGGTTTGAGGGGCCATATAGGACACTGGGATTCGAACCACTGTCCATCTTGGATGAGCTGCATGCAAGGCAAACACTCTCCCGCTGTGCGATAGCTCAGCCCTTAAACATTTCTTTTTTTACAAAGATAATCAGCTATATATTATCGAAGAATCAGTATGACTAAGAAGATATCTACTTACATTGAAATTTTCTTATATATATATTTTTTTATTTAAACACCTTGATTACATACATGATTGTGTTTGGGTTTCAATCATAAAAGGAACACCACCCATCACCAGTGCAACATTCCCATCACCCAAGTCCCAAATCTCCCTCCTCCCCACCCAACACCCGCCTGTACCCTAAACAGGCTCTACATTTCCCTCATACATTCTCAATATTAGGACAGTTCAAAATGTAGTTATTTCTCTAACTAAACTCATCACTCTTTGTGGTGAGCTTCCTGAGGTGAGCTGGAACTTCCAGCTCTTTTCTCTTTTGTGTCTGAAATTTATTATTGCAAGAATGTCTTTCATTTTTCTTAAAACCCATAGATGAGTGAGACCATTCTGCGTTTTTCTCTCTCTCTGACTTATTTCACTCAGCATAATAGATTTTGTGTACATCCATGTATAGGAAAATTTCATGACTTCATCCCTCCTGACAGCTGCATAATATTCCATTGTGTATATGTACCACTGTTTCTTAAGCCATTCGTCTGTTGAAGGGCATCTTAGTTGTTTCCAGTCTTGCTATGGTAAATAGTGCTGCAATGAATATAGGTGTAAGGAGGGGATTTTTGTATTGTATTTTTGTGTTCTTAGGGTATATTCCTAGGAGTGGTATAGCTGGATCTTATGGGAGCTCGATTTGCAGTTTTTGGAGGAATCTCCATATTGCTTTCCATAAAGGTTGAACTACATGGCATTCCCACCAGCAGTGGATAAGGGTTCCTTTCTCTCCACATCCCAGCCAGCACTGTTTGTTCTCATTCTTTGTGATGTGTGCCATTCTCTGTGGTGTGAGGTGGTATCTCATTGTTGTTTTGATTTGCATCTCTCTGATGATTAGTGATGTGGAGCATTTCTTCATGTGTCTTTTGGCCATTTGTATTTCTTCTTTGTCAAAGTGTCTGTTCATTTCTTCTCCCCATTTTTTGATGGGATTAGATGTTTTTTTCTTGTAAATTTCTGTCAGTGCCTTGTATATTTTGGAGATTAGCCCTTGTCTGATGGGTACTGGGTGAATAGATTCTCCCACTCAGTGGGTGGCTCTTGTATCCTGGGCACTATTTCCTTTGAGGTTCAGAAGCTTCTCAACTTAATATATTCCCATATGTTAATCTCTGTTTTCACATGCTTGGAGAGTGCAGTTTCCGCCTTGAAGATGCCTGAAGTCTCAATGTCCTGGAGAGTTTTGCCTATGTGTTGTTCTATATATCTTATGGTTTGGGGTCGGATATCGAGGTCTTTATTCCATTTGGATTTTACCTTCGTACATGATGTTAGCTGGGGGTCTAAGTTCAATTTTTTGCAAGTGGCTAGCCAGTTGTGCCAACACCACTTGTTGAAGAGGCTTTCCTTGCTCCATTTAGGATTTCCTGCTCCTTTATCAAAAATTAGGTGATTGTATGTCTGGGGAACATTTCCTGAGTATTCAAGCCTATTCCACTGATCTGAGGGTCTGTCCTTATTCCAATACCATGCTGTTTTGATAACTATTGCTTTGTAGTAAAGTTTAAAGTTGGGGAAAGTAATTCCTCCCATATTCTTTTTCCCAATGATTGCTTTAGCTATTCTAGGGTGTTTATTGTTCCAAACAAATTTCAAAAGTGCCTGATCTACCTCTTTGAAGAATGTCATAGGTATCTTTAGAGGGATAGCGTTGAATCTGTATAACGCCTTGGGGAGTATTGCCATTTTGATGATGTTAATCCTGCCAATCCATGAGCAGGGTATATGTTTCCATTTCTGCGTGTCCTCTCTTATTTCTTGGAGCAGAGTTTTATAGTTTTCTTTGTATAGGTCTTTCACATTTTTAGTCAAGTTGATTCCAAGATATTTGAGTTTGTGTGGCACTATTGTGAATGGGGTTGTTTTCTTAATGTCCATTTCTTCCTTAGTACTATTGGTGTATAGAAAGGCCATTGATTTTTGTGTGTTAATTTTGTAGCCTGCCACCTTGCTATATGAGTCTATTGTTTCTAGAAGCTTTTTGGTAGAGTCTTTAGGGTTTTATAAGTAGAGCATCATGTCATCTGCAAACAGTGAGAGCTTGACTTCTTCCTTTCCTATCTGGATTCCCTTGATATCTTTTTCTTGCCTAATCGCTATAGCAAGTACTTCCAGTGCTATGTTGAATAGGAGTGGTGAGAGAGGACAGCCTTGTCTTGTGCCAGAATTTAGAGGGAAGGCTTTTATTTTTTCTCCATTGAGGATAATATTTGCCACTGGCTTGTGGTAGATGGCCTTAACTATATTGAGAAAGGTTCCTTCCATTCCCATCTTGCTGAGAGTTTTGATCAAGAATGGGTGTTGGACCTTATCAAATGCTTTCTCTGCATCTATTTATGTGATCATGTGGTTTATATTTTTCTTGTTGTTGATGTTGTGTATTATGTTGATAGACTTATGGATGTTAAACCATCCTTGCATTCCTGGGATGAAACCTACTTGATCGTAGTGGATGATCTTCTTAATGAGGTATTGAATCCTATTTGCCAGGATTTTGTTGAGGATCTTTGCATCTGCATTCATCAGCGATATTGGTCTGTAATTTTCTTTTTTCGTAGCATCTCTGTCTGGTTTAGGTATCAAGGTGATGTTGGCTTCATAAAAGCTATTTGGGAGTGTTTCCACTTGTTCAATTTCATGAAAGAGTCTTGCCAGGATTGGTAGTAGTTCCTCTTGGAAAGTTTGATAGAATTCATTAGTGAATCCATCTGGGCCTGGGCTTTTGTTTTTGGGCAGACTTTTGATTACCATTTTTATTTCATCAATGGTGATGGGGGTGTTTAGATATGCTACATCCTCTTCTTTCAACCGTGGAAGATTATAAGAGTCCAAGAATTTATCCATTTCTTCCAGGTTCTCATTTTTAGTGGCATAGAGGTTTTCAAAGTAGTTTCTGATTACCCTTTGAATCTCTGTCATATCAGTAGTGATCTCTCCTTTTTCATTCCTAATACAAGTTATCAAGTTTCTCTCTCTCTCTTTCTTTGTTAGGTTTGCCAGTGGTCTATCAATCTTGTTTATTTTTTCAAAGAACCAACTTCTGCTTTCCTTGATCTTTCGGATTGTTTTTTGGGTTTCCACTTCGTTGATTTCTGCTCTCAGCTTTGTTATTTCCTTCTGTCTTCCTATTTTTGGGTCCTTTTGTTGAGTACCTTCTAGTTCTATTAGCTGTGTCATTAAGCTACTCAGGTAAGCTCCTTCTTCCTTCCTGATGTGTGCTTGCAAATCTATCAAAAAACTCAATCCAACCTTCTGCTGCCTACAAGAAACGCACCTGAATAGTCAGAACAAACATAGACTCAAAATAAAAGGCTGGAGAAAAGTTATCCAAGCAAACAACACCCATAAAAAAGCTGGAGTGGCCATACTAATATCAGATAATGCAAACTTTATACTCAGGAAGGTTGTAAGGGACAAAGATGGACATTTTATATTAATTAAGGGGTATGTAGAGCAGGAAGAAATAACTCTCCTAAACATATATGCACCAAATGAGGGGCCAGTTGTATTTAATACAACTGTTGACAAATCTGAAAAATAACATCAACAACAACACAATAATTATGGGGGACCTCAACCCTGCTTTGTCAACACTGGATAGGTCAACCAGACTGAAACCCAACAAGAATATACTAGACCTGAGGAGAGAAATGGAAGAAAGAGGCCTAGTGGATATATAGGACACTCCATCCCCAGAAACCTGGATACACATTCTTCTCCAATGTACATGGGACATTCTCCAGGATAGACTACATGCTGGCACATAAAACATACCTCCATAATATCAAGAGGATAGAAATTTTTCAGACTACCTTCGCTGACCACAAGGCTCTGAAATTATTTGTGAATTCCAAAGGGACTCAGAAGAAAAACTTTAACACCTGGAAGTTAAACAGCCTCATACTCAATAACCAGTGTGTCCGAGATGAAATCAAGAAGGAAATCAAAAGGTTCCTGGAAACAAATGACAATAAAGACACAAACTATCAGAACTTATGGGACACAGCAAAAGCAGTACTGAGAGGAAAATTTACATTGAAATTTTAATTTAAATAAGATTTTATAAAAAACAATTTTTAACACCGTGGTTTACAAGCCTATTAATGCTAGGGTTTCCACACATAAAGCATCCCATCACTTCACCCACTGTAAAACGTTACTATGTTCTGTCATTTTCCAAGTGTACCCTTCAATCCATGTTCTGGAAGCTTCCTTTTAAAACCAATTTTTAGTCCTATTGTCCTTAGGATCTTGTTAATGTTGTACTGTATATTTTTAGCCAACTTATGATAGGGATAATTTTGTGTCTATCACTATTCTTCAAACTAACTTTATTCAGCATTATAGTCTCCAGAATAATCTATATTGCAGCAAATTGTATGCTTTTTAATTTTTTTAATTGTGTGATTCTGTTAGGTATATGTACTGTAGAGTCTAGTTTTTGTTTACTCAAGTCATGTTTTCTTGGATATGTCCTTTCTTTTTATTTTGCCTACCAAGAATCCTATCCAAAGTAGCTGCAAATGTCTTTAATAAATAAGTTATTTGGCAATATTATTAAATACTACAGCAATTCATGGCTAAGTAAAACTTTTATGATCGTATCAATAGAGGTAGAAATAGCTCCTATAGTGTTCAATTAATTGACAATCTTCAAGATTTATGTATAAAGAACAATACTAATTCAATATGCAAAAAAATAAAGAATAGAAATTTATAAAATTACCATTGATTACTGTGCCAACGAATATTAAACACTTTGGGCCAGAGCGATAGCACAGCATTAAGATGTTTGTCTTGTATGCAGCCAACACAGGACTGACCTCGGTTCAAACCCCAGCATCCAATATTGTCCCCTGAGCCTGCCAAGAGCAACTTCTGATCACAGAGCCAGGAGTAATCCCTGAGCGTTGCCGGGTGTGACGCCTCCTCCCCCTCAATAAATGAAGAATATTCAATACCCTGTAATGAGGTAACCACAAGAGGTGAAATACATACAAAAATGCCTATAAATCTCATACAAAAGAAATCTGCAAAAGGCATGAAGAAATGGTAACATTTATGAGAAGGGTCAAAATGACCTAAATGATGATCTTGGCCTAAATATTGCACAAATTCAATATTGTTCTTTTACTTTTACTCTAAAGGTGCTGTAATCAAAACCATGTGGTACTGGAAAAATAGTAGACTCTCAATCTGATGAAACAGAATTGAGGAACTAGAGATAGAACCTCAGTATAAATAAAGGTGACAAAGAATAAAGTAGCAATATGCATGAAGTAGAGCAAGAGGCCTCTTCAACAACTATTGTTGGGAAATCTATGTTGTCACATGTAAATTATATTTGTATTTTAACACCAGAGTTGTTTTTTTTTTTTTGATTGCTAAAGTTTATTTTATGCTTGAGATTCTGAACTAGTTTATGTTAGGGCATCACCTGGTAATACCCTGAAGCTTGTGTCTTCACCATATGGTACTGGGGGTTTACACACTGAATACAGTGTGCAAAATTGCTTGCACCGTTTAAAGCCAGTCATTGGTAAGATTTTTTGTTTGGCTCGTAGACCCACCACATCTTCTTTTGTAACTGTGTTCAGTTTTAATTACTACATACTTTTATTGTTATGTTTTAGCTAATATACTTTCATAAAAAATATAAGAAAATACATTTTACAAGGACATGACCAACTAGAAGTTAACTTTGGTAGTGACTGAAAATATAATTTCACTGTATTATAGATCAATTGATATATAATATATAGACATAAGAAAGAAAAACAAAATTATAGCAACTAATGCTTCTTTTTGGAGTTTTTGGTTACAATCAGTGGTGTTTAGTGTTTATTTTTTTCTCTGTGCTCAAGGATCACTTTTGGTGAAACCATATGTGATGCTAGAAATCGAACCCAGGTTGACCTCAAGAGAGGTATCCCATCAGTTATATTCTTCCCAGCCCAGGAAGAAATAGTTTCATGAAAATATAGCTTAATCTTTAAATGATATAATACCGGTGAGACGATTTTAAATTTTATTTTATTCCATGCATTATATCACTTACAGGTTACACAACTTATATCACCCAATTAATCATGTGTAACATTTAACAATAATGAATCATTCTTTAATTAATTAATTAGGTATAAAATTATTTAATGTTATAACTCATTTCTTTTTAAATGTTTTATGCTTCTAGAATTGGTATGTTCATTCTTCAACTTTTTTTTTTTTTGTGTGATTTTTGGGTCACACCCGGCAGTGCTCAGGGGTTATTTCTGGCTCCAGGCTCAGAAATTGCTCCTGGCAGGCACAGGGGACCATATGGGGCACCGGGATTTGAACCGATGACCTCCTGCATGAAAGGCAAACGCCCTACCTCCATGCTATCTCTCCGGCCCCAATTCTTCAACTTTTTATAGTAGATGCCAAATCATCCATATAAAATTGTAAGTTTGTTGGCATAGCAAAATACTTAGTGTAAAGCCACAAAATTATACTTTTTTCATTTAATCATTTGTATTTTGCATTTCTTTCCTTATGTCTGTAAGATTATTTATTCAGGAATGAATACATAGTCTGGAAACTGAAATTATTTAGGATAAGCAAAGTTTACTATCTTACATAATTTATCATTATTTTCTTTTCAGCTCCATGTAATTTTCTCACGGGTAAGTGTTTTATTCTCCATCTCATTTAAAATAGTTCAAAAAAACTGTTAATATTTCTGTATATATATACATTATTGTATTGTATCAGTATATATCTGAATTATTTTATGCTTGTCATGATAAATCTACAATAGTAGAACTTAATGTACCAGAGCTATGGTAGAGTGGATAAGGTACTTTCTGTGTATGTTTGATCCTGGAACTACAGATGGTTCCTTGAGTTCCACAAAGCATAATTACTGAGTAAAGAGTAAGAATTAATTTTTAAGCACTGTCTTATATAGCCCCAGAACTAATAATAATAATAATAATAATAACTAATAATAATAAAAGTTAAATATATTCAGACTAATATAAAAAGGAAAGTGATTTCTGATCAAATACAAAATAGTGAGTATTTGAAAAAATATTAACAGAAATCAATAAAATATATATCAACTTATGAAAGAAATAAAGTCAATTGTAAAAAATGTGTTTTATATTAGAAACCTTAAAGAGGGGCCGGAGAGATAGCATGGAGGGTAAGGCTTTGCCTTTCATGCAGAAGGTCATCGGTTCGAATCCCGGCGTCCCATATGGTCCCCCGAGCCTGCCAGGAGCGATTTCTGAGCATAGAGCCAAGAATAATCCCTGAGTGATGCCGGGTGTGACCCAAAAACAAAACAAACAAACAAACAAACAAACAAAAAAAAGAAACCTTAAAGAGACTGAGAAAAATAGACAAAATAACAGTTGATACTCAAATAAGCAGAACTTCTTCAATATAACATATTATCTGGTGACTTTAATAAATGCTGATATGACAGAGAGATTTTATGGAATAAATGTTGCTTGCATTCTATGCTGTGATCCATATTTGAATCTTTGGCACAATACATAACCCCTAGAAATACTGTAGGAACCATTTATGAGCACAAAGCACAGGCGCATATGGAACAAACTCCTCTCTTTTCCCAACAAATACAATTGATATGGTGACCTATAGAACATAAAGAAAATTAGAGAAGAGAGACAGAGAAATAGGATTAAAAGGGAAAGTAAAAGAAATAAAATAAGAAATAATGAACAGGAACAAGATTATTTATAAAAGTTTATGTTTGTTTAATCATATAAACTTATGTATATACAAATACTGTCCAGATCTTTGTTGTGTTAAACTTAGACATTGATTATTAGAATCACTAAAATATCCAGTAGGTAATGATTTTTATAAATCACTGACAATCAGCAAGATATATGAATCAGAAAAACAATATGCTATCTATTTTTATATCAAACTTTTGACTTGTCCATATGATAAGTTCATCAATAAACAAGAAAACTTAAGCTATTAAAATGAACTATTATATTTAAAATGAATTGCTGAATAAGTATATAGGTAACTTTTCTAAAAACTCATTATCAATAGTTCAAGGTGAAAATGGAAGACATTATAAGATATGCTCTGCAGAGACCTGGTCCAGTTCTACTTAATATTTTTATTCATGACATAGATTACAGCATGCAAAACATACTCATCAAGTATAAGGCTAGCATATTAGACTATTAAAATACTATAAAATACATTAATGTGCTATATTTAACATATGAAAAGATCTAAAAATAAAAATATGTAATATATACCTATTTAACAAAAAATAAAAATATCAAATAGTATGAGCAATATGTCAAAAATTTAGTTGAATCCTCAAAATATAAGTAGAAAATATTTTTATGTTTTCTATATATATTTCTATATATTTTCAATAATTTTAGAACTATTTCTAAAAACCAAAGGAACTATATTAACTTGGATATATATTTAACATTTTTAAGATCATTTTATGGTCAGTTCTAACTTCAATTTAAAACACATCTTGAAAAATTGAAAAAACAATGCCAATTAGTAAAACAGATGTTTCTAATAAAAATAGATGTTTCTGAGGAAAATAGAGTCAATAGAAAGTTTGCTGCCTCTCCAAAGAAGGAGACTGTGACTGCTATGAGCATTGAGATTAGAGTTCCATTGAGCCTTTGGGTGCAATTTTCAGACATCATTACAAGAATACATAAGCAATTCAATGTGGAACTATAAAAGTCACAATATTCCTAAGTTCAGAGAAAAGCTATGCAATGTCAAGCTGCTTCTACTAGCACTAAGATTTCTTTCACTCCCAGGTGCCACACTAATAAGTAAACAGCAGCCTATATATTGTCCATGGCATATTAGTGGTCATAGTTTCTCATATACACAGACATCCCTTCTTTGAGTAATATATGGCTCAGTTCAAATGCAATACTTTAATGACAAGAAGTTTCGAAAGTCAGCTTATGTGGTTCTACTCTTGGGTTTCAACTACCCTTTCTGCTTCTCAATACTGGCGAACTGAATTCCACTAAGAATAGGAGTCTCTGGCTACCAATGACATCTAGATCCACATAATTCACCAAACATCATGTGTCCTTCCAGAAATTACTGAATAAAGTAATTACAAGAAGATGATTGTTCCTGGCAACACAATAAAGGATGAAATTTCAAGATCTGCAAAGGTCTAAGAGAAAATTTTCTACATGATACAACTTCTTCACCACACCTTAAAATATGATTGATTAAACCAAGAAGCAAGAGTAAGTCTCAGGCCTCAACAACTTTTGTAGATTGCCAGCCAGCAGAAGAAACCAGAATATATCTTTGTTACTTCCAAGGAACTGGGCAGGCAAGTCATGAAGTATGCCTAGAAGCGAATATCCAGTGGTCCTCAAAATATGGCCATTAGCCACATATTTTATTTGTTCTCGTTTTGTTTCTTCACGTCAAAATAAGATTATGCACTGCGCATAGGAATTTGTTCATAGTTTTTGTTTTTACTATAGTCCGGCCCTCCAATGGTCTGAGAGACTGTGACTGGCCCCTGTTCTAAAAGTTCTAGGACCACTGAATCTGAGCTTTGCTATCTAAGGTTCATTGTGTAGCATTCTATGGTTCGTTATACTTTAGAATTGACCTCTTTCAAATACTTATCTCAGCAGCAAAAATGTAAGATGTTGGAAATTTGGAGGCAGGACTAGATGGGCCTCTGTCAAGTGGTTTTTATTTTTTTTTAGACCAAAAACATACTTCCCAGTGGCAAAAGGGGGTCCTGGCAGCATGGAGGCAATTAGGGAGCAGCTGTGAAGAGTAGATACTATACCACATTCTATGGATTTGGTCGAGGATCAGATTGAGTGATCTATTACTGCCACAATCCAATAAATCCTGTTAGAAAAACCACTGAGAAGCCTTTCTTCAGTGTGGATGGCTGACAAGACTTCTGATAATGAGGGTGGTATTTACCATGCTTAGATACATTTATTTGGCCTAAATATGAATCTCCCTTCTGCTGTATTAACTGTGTATGTATTTGAACATTTATTTACAAATATTAGGATTTATACAGGCAAATATAGCCTTGATTAAATTCCTCTTTACCTGGAAAACTCAGCACCAAAAGATACTTAAAAACAACTTTATTCCTCATTATATTTTAAATGCCCTAAAGGTTTAAGCAAAAAGAAATGATTTATTTTAGGACATCTCTAAGGGTATTTGAGTGACTTGCTAACTGATTCTACCTCATAATTAAGATCCAAAAGTTTGGCCAGGAAGTAGCATTTCGCTGTTGAGAAAATTTTTACCAAGTATAGATTTGTATATATTTCAGATAAGTTTGTCTCTTATATTTTCCCCTAAAACCAAAAATTCTTCCCTTAGATAAAAGAAGTTTGATAGGAAAACCCTGTTCCTTGCAAAATTCCTTAATCTACATCAGAATTGACATTCAGAGCCTACCCAGACAGGAACAGCTTCGAGATGTTAAAATTCACCTTCTCTTTTCCCTCTGGATTCTTACTTGAAGTGTATCTAGATATTCATCAGGTCTGCATACCACCTAGAGCCATGCAAATTCTTTTGTAAATCAAACAGTGTACACTGATAAAGCTTTTGTTAACTAGAAAGATATGTTGTACTTTGCATAGAAACAAATGTGAGCATTCTTTTCATCATAGAAAAAACTGTGACTGGCAAAAATCCCCCAATTTTTCACATTAAAGCAAGGCATTTTTTAGCCCACATAACCTTGTGTAGTTCTTCATATTTCACCATCCATCCATCCACTTTCCTAGAGAGAATTCAAAGAAGTTCTGCAACATTATCAGACCAACGTAACTGCAACAGGTACCATTTTTGTTATTTGATTGTTAGTTGTTTTTTTTTTAGGCAAAGTGGGTTCATTTTTAACATTAATGAATATGTTTCAAATGAATTAAAATCAACTCTTAAGATATAAGTAACATCAGATAGAAGCACAACTTTCTTGTTATCAGTTCCAAATGAGATTATTTAAAACATTATTTAAAAGATATTTAATACTGTGCTTCTTTAAAAATTTATATTCTTTATTATCTGCTTGCATAAAAGTAAAATCCCAATACATAAGTATTGGGATGAAATAAAAAATATGAGCTTTTTGTGATTTAGAGATATGAGTTAGTGATAGTTTTATTTGTTTTCTTAAAGATGGTACCTTGGCTGTTTTTGTTTTTATGCCACACCTTATGTGTTCAGAGATTATTCCTGGCTCTGCACTCAGAAATTACTCCTGTCAGACTCAGCAAACTGAGATATAAGGGAACAAACATGGGTTTTCCTACCCTGTGCTTTTGCTCTGGTCCCAATATTTTTATTCTTCAGTCTGAAAGTTTTCAGTGATGTCATTTGTTGAATTTCTGTCTCAGCTAGACTTCTTTTGTTGTTGTTGATTTTGATATTTTTCAGGCATTGAGCCAAAATTTTAAAGTGAGTACTCTAATTCTGAAATAATGCCTTCACCCTTAATTTAGAATCTGCCTTAAATTTAGTTCTAGTTTTATTTACAAAGATAAACTTAACTTTTGTAAAAAAGCTTATGGAGATAAATGTCCTTTATATTGATTTATCAGTCCAATTTCTTGGTAGTTATAAAAAGGATGAGTGTTAAATGACATCAAATGTCAGCATTCTTATATAATGTTATTCCTTATAAACTGTCTATATCGATATATTTACAAATTAAAAAGGTTATACAAATACAATAATGTAAAATTGTTGATGCTATGTTAATGAAAGTGACAATAATGAAAATGGATTATTACAATTAACCAACAGATAAGCCCTGTTAGAATGTCTAGTCAGATGTCTAAAGAAATAGATTTTTCTCTCCTATTAGCTCCAGAGAATAAATTCATCATGAGCTCTACCGTAGGAAGAAAATGAGCCTGAAAATAACCTAAGGAAACTTTAAAACTTCTTTTTAGTATCTAGTCTTTATTGAGAATGCCGTATTTATATGCTGGATTTGAACTGGGTGAAATCTAAAAATGTGGACTTAACTATGACCTATTAGTACTCCTCATAAAAAGAACTGGGTAGTCACTCATAAATATATGCAAACTAAAAAACATGTAATTTTCATATTAAAATATTACATAACAAAGAAAAATAGATTAGATTGAGCAACAATCTAGGATTTAAGGGCCCGGAGAGATAGCACAGCGGCGTTTGCCTTGCAAGCAGCCAATCCAGGACCAAAGGTGGTTGGTTCGAATCCCGGTGTCCCATATGGTCCCTCGTGCTTGCCAGGGGCTATTTCTGAGCAGCCAGGAGTAACCCCTGAGCACCGCCGGGTGTGGCCCAAAAAACAAAAACAAACAAAAAAACAAAAAACAATCTAGGATTTAAGGCAAAGTAAAATTAAAGTCAACACTTCACAAAAATATATTTCTGCATAATCAAGTTTACCTGGTTATAAAATTGGAATAGCATTACAGCCTAAATATCATCATTAAGTAAATCTCACAAAATTAATATCAAAATGTTTTTGTATAGGTCAAGGAGATAGTATAGGAGATTTTTACTGCTCTATTTAGACCACTGAACCACATGACCACACTCTATTTCTGTGTGGCTTTTTGTTCTATTGTTCTGCAAAGCCCAAGGAGTACCAGAATATGAATTCTTTCATTGAACTTCCAGTTGTTTTTCTGTGAAACAGAGAGAAACATGATCCCCTGACATACTTGGGGAGAAATCTATGCCACCCAAACAGTGTAGAATCTACACTTTTATGTACAGATTATTTATGAAAATGCACTCCAAAAATGTAACTTTGACTCCGACGACCCTTATATGCTACTTCTTAACTCTGCTGAGACTGAATTATTTTAGTTTGTATACCCTGTTTGCTCTATGTATGCCCTTTAGCCCTGAGTTTTGCAAATACTTTGCAAACATTCTGTTTCTGGTTTTCTGCTTCTCAGCTTCATGAGAGCACCATTAATTTTTATTCAATAATCTCATGTTGGTTCACAAAATAAAGTTGGAGAGAACTCTGAAGATAATTCAACAAATCCATTTCATAGTTGAATTTTTGTACCATCTATTGTTGTCTCTTCTTGCATACCACTTTCTTCTTGCCCTCTGGTTACAACTTCCCTGCCATGATGCTGTCAGCAGCTTGTTAGGAAAACAGTGGTTTGCCTACACCTTTGTGCTTTTCTGTAGACACCTTAATCAGGATAAAACACCACAAATTGGCACTTCTTGAAAGTGATTTATTTGGATCATCTTTATAAAATTTCCATTATATATCTAAGCAGTAGTGAGAATGTGAATGGATATGTTACTAGTGAAAGGTTGTTATAGACAATATTCTGACTAAGGACAATACACTTTAGTAGACTTGTCAGTTGGTAATTAAAAATATAAAGTTTGAAAACTTAATATCTAAATATTTATTGGAATAAATGAATCACTGACTTTTTCACTCACTATGATCATATTTAAATATAATTTATGGCTGGAAAACCAAAACGGGCGTATCCTGTTGCTCTGTAGGGAGAAGTTTAGTAGACTTGTTACAGTCTGAACCATAGAATCAAATTGTGACGAAAACACAGGTTCTACATTTCAACTTTGTCTAATTTCTGAGTTCAGTTAATTGAAATACTTAAAATTTTGTACTTTATTTTTCTTTACCTTAGACAATAATGGCATATCTTTCAAATAGTGTAAGTAAATTAAAAACATTTACAAACGTGAATTTCAATAGTTATGGACATTATAAGCTACAATAAGTATTACTTACATTCATGATTAATTTCTATTTAATATTAGTTAAATTTTTTATTATCTTCTTAGTATTTTATGGCCTTGTTTTGGTTTTTAGCCATGCATCATGAGCACAATCAGGAAGATGATCACATGCATTTTTTATATCTAGTTAAGGATGCAATTGTAGTTACTTTATGATTCTTTTTAAATTAAATCTGTTCTTTTACCTTCCAATCTATTACAATATTTCAGACTCAAGCCTTAGACTGCTGCAGCATCCAGAAACAATTAAGTTACCTGCTACTGTTTCCTCTAAAAATCTCATTAGGTTATAGATTTATTTTTCTTTTTCGATTCTGAAGCCACAATTGGTGGTTATTAGAGCTTATTCCTAAGTCTGTGTTCAAGGATCTTCCCCAAAAGTGTGCAGTGATAAACATGCAGTGCTGTCAATAAAAATAGCATTGACTTTAATGAAAAAACATTTTTAAGTTATGTGTTATTTATTTCTGCAGCCTAAATTCAATTTTCTTAAATAAATGAAATAATCTGGAAGACCATATATACCTTTATTATAGGTAAATAAATAAATACTTTAAAATGATAAAGATAAGGCTATAGAAATAGTACAGAAATAGGGTCAAGTATATGCCTTGTATGATGCTGATCAGGTTTGAGTCTCGGCCTCCTATATGGTCTCCTGAGCATGCAAGGAGAAATTTCTTAGCACAGAGCCAAGATTAACCCCTGTGTACCATTGGGTGAGACCCTAAAACCAACAAATTATCATGATCAATATTCTAATGAAGGTGGATATAATTATATATGTTAGAATATGTTGTAATTAAACTATTTTATTAGAACAATTTAAGATGGTTATGATGGTTGAATTATTTCAACTTATTCAGGTCAATATAGGAAAATGGAAGACTCAGGAAATTCTTCCTTTATTTTCTTTTGGGTTCCTGTTGATATTTTTTCTTCAAAATTTTTCAATAGCAGAAACTAATATCCACTTGTGAGACATTAATTATTTGTCTTAAAAGGATTTTTACTCCTGGGGCCGGAGAGATAGCATGGTGGTAAGGCGTTTGCCTTTCATGCAGAAGGACGGTGGTTAGAATCCCGGCATCCCATATGGTCCCCTGTGCCTGCCAGTGGCGATTTCTGAGCTTAGAGCCAGGAGTAACCCCTGAGCGCTGCCGGGTGTGACCCAAAAACTAACAAACAAAAAAAGGATTTTTACTCTAAAGTCTAAGAATTAAATAATAAAATGTTCCTCAACTCTTTTGTTATACATTTTTAGAATTGCTTTTGTGAGAGAAAGAGAGAGAGAGAGATTTTGTAAGAAATGGTGAAAGTTTGGAAAGAATGACTCAAGTAATAGAGCAGCAGTCTGGTACTATATCAATAGTCATTAGCACACTTGAAAATTAGAAGACTCAGCGATATGCTTCTATTCCAAATCCTTCAGGGGAAATACTTTAGAAAATGAATATTTCTTAATTATGAGCAAAAAAAGTATTCAAAGTTAGATAAAACTGAAGGTACTAAACTCTTCGTGTCTAATTGTCATTGGTGATTGAAATATTTCACATCACCCCAAACTAATGCTGGAGTTGTATCATTATTCTCTAGAGAACCAGAGAAGGGAAAATAAAATAATGATTGTTTTTTAAATTACTTGAGACATATTGAAAATGGGACTATTTTCCTTGCTGCTAAATAGCTACGACCACTTGCAATGTATAAACTTTGTTTTGGAATGTTTTCATTACTTTTATGTACTTAATTCTCGGTGTTTACTTCTTTAGACTGCCCATGTGTTCAAACTAATTTTCTAAAAGTGCATTTTGTTTATAAGGCATGACTTGTAAAGCAATATGAACAAACTACTGTCATAAAATGATTATTGTAGACCACTTACTTTCATTCCAACAGCCACTTTCCCTTTATATAATCTCCTACACAAAAATAACATTTTAAATGATTTGAATATTCTGACTTTTCTTTTATAATATATATAATTTACCCAATTAGAAAAATTAATTTGTATCTAAGGACTAGTATAGTCTTACATGTGGTCAAAACTCAACTTCATGAACCATATTCCTTCATACTTGCTGCTGCTGTAAACTCAGCTAAGAGTAACTGCAGAGCACAGTGCCAGAATTTAACTCTGACCATTATCTGGTGTAGCCCCACCACCCAAAAATATAAGGTGGATACTTTAAAATAAAGTATGAATCAGATCCCTTTTTCTTATATTATGTTTCATATCAGCTTTTAACATTGCAGTCATCCTCATCACTCTTAATTTCAGGAATGGAGGTATTTGAAATCCCAAAAATGAAAAAAAAGTTTTGGTGTGGAATTTGACTTAATATCATTCTATTTGCATTTTGTGATAACTTGTTAATATTACATATAATTGCTGCACTATGCCTGTATGTGTTATATCATTCTACTTGCTTTAGAATTTGATTATTTTGGGTGGGGCCACACTCGGTAACGCTCAGGGGTTACTCCTGGCTGTGCGCTCAGAAGTCACTCTTGGCTTGGGGGATCGAACTACGGTCCTTCCTAGGCTAGTGCTGGCAAGGCAGACACCTTACCTCTAGCACCACGGCGCAGGCCCAGAATTTGATTTCTTTAATATTACTGTAAAAGGGGATTATTTCTTTTAGCCTATATTTACCTAAAATTACAATAAAATTGTTGTATATACAATATTTCAATATAGAGTATGTGAATAAAATAATGCTTTAAGAAAAAAACAAAAATATCTGTTAAATCTGTCAAAATAATAACGATTTATGACAACTTACTTTACCAGAGAATTTGGAAAAACTAACTAATTTTCATATATTGTTAAATAGATTGAAGAAGCTATTTACTACCACAATATTCAAAGGACAATGCAAAAATGGATATTCTTATGTCTATTTTATTATTTTATTGAGAGTTTTGACATACATTTCTAAAAATAAATCACAAAAAGAGTAGACAGATATCAAAAATATTGGAAAAATTTATGTAGGCAGGTATGTTGTGAAAAAGGATCTCTCATCCACCGCTGGTGGAAGATCTGGTATATATTTGCAATAGAATACTACATAGCAGTAAGGAATTATGCCATGATGCAATTTGCTGCAACATGGTTAGAACTGGAAGATATTACTTTAAATAAAGTAAACCAGAAGAAGGATAAATATTAGATATAATTTATATGTGGTATTTAGAGTAAATGCATGAAGAACTGCAATATTTTAAGTGGGTTTTCAAGAACACCATAGGCTTCAGAACAAGTGAAAAAAAAAAGGAAAAAATTGGGTAGGGGAGGAAAAAGACACATAAAATGGTGGGAGACAGCAGCTAAGAAATTGAAGGTGCATTAGTGGTGTTAAGAAAGGACAGAACTGGGGCCTGAGAGATAGCATGTAGGTAAGGTGTTTGCCTTTCATGCAGAAGTTGGTGGTTCGAATCCAGGCATCCCATATGGTCCCCTGAGCCTGCCAGGAGCGATTTCTGAGCGTAGAGCCAGGAGTAACCCCTGAACACTGCCGGGTGTAACCCAAAAACAAAACAAAACAAAACAAAACAAAACAAAACAAAAAAAAAAGGACAGAACTATATATTCAAGCCAGAGTCAACAACAATAAAATCATGAGGTCCAAATTTTAACAACCAATCTTAAAAAGAAGCCTGTTATAATGTTAAAATGTTATAAATTCTGTAGGAAAATTGGTGAAGGGAAGTTAACACTTGTTGGTAAATTGGCCCCGAAACAGTGTGTGTTTAAATTTCAGTTATGAATAACTTTGTAAATCACAATTTTTTAAATAAATATAAAAAATAAAGAGATACATTGCTGAAACACAAGAACTACTAATTGTTCTAGTATTAAGTTAATCATAGAAAAACAAGAAATATATCTTAGTTACTAAAATAAGATCTTTATATCTACCAAATGTTTATTTGTTTCTTTTTCTTATTTTTTTCTAAACTTGACTATATTCAAAGTTTATTTCTGACTGAACTTAGGAATCACTTCTAGTGAGACTCTGGGGAGCATTTGGAGTCAAGGAACTATATCCAGATAAGCTGCCTTCCATTTTTATCTCTCAAGCCCATATATATATACAAAATACTAACAAATAATACTAACAAATAATTTGGCTCATTTTATTCTAATTTTATAAGGAGGACAGTTATATAAAAAGCCTAGAAACTACTAATTTTCATTTTCATGAAAAGGTACCATTTTGATGCATATACATTTTATTCATAAATATATTTCTAGTGTTGTTAAAATACTAAATTATCTAAATATAAATCAAATGACAAATGATTAAAATAAACCTGCTAACTATGTACATGAGAACATTTAGGTTTCTTTTTCACTAAATCTTTATTTAATAACCATGGATTACAAGCATGTTTGTAGTTGGGTTTCAGTCATAAACAGAATACCCCCTTCACCAGTGC
This sequence comes from Suncus etruscus, assembly GCF_024139225.1. Lineage (NCBI taxonomy): Eukaryota > Metazoa > Chordata > Mammalia > Eulipotyphla > Soricidae > Suncus > Suncus etruscus. The sequence continues at coordinate 69,475,989 of NC_064860.1, forward strand.
AACATTACCACCACCAATGCCCCCCTTCTCACCCACCCCTGCCTGTATTCGCGACAGGCATTCTACTTCTCTCATTCTTTAACATCATCATGCTAGTTATTAGTGTAATTTCCCTAAAAACGTTTTAATTTAGGTTTTAATCTGGTTTAAATAAAAACATTTATTCTAGACTACATACTATTTATTTTTACAATAAATATGATTCAAAAGTAAAAAGATATATTGTTGACATAAGACATAAGATGTATATTGCTGACAAAATTTATAGTTCATTAATAAGTAATAAAAATACTTATCACTTTGAAAATTAAAGTATAAATGTTTTATTAAAATACCATATTCTTGTATAGTTTTAATTGAAGTGATAAACAATAATTGATGGAAAATTGAATGTTAAAATTATATCTATAAAAACAATAATTATTTTATTAAATAAGTACATGAAAATATAAGCTGTTCTTAAGAAAAATTAGATACTTAATTATACAGTAGCTAGCAGGATTATTTTTAGCATAGTATTTTAAGAATAATATGCAAGTGATTTATATAGATGATGCAGAATTTATCACTCTGTCTATTATTTATCAAAGAAATATGGCATGATTACTTATCTGGATATAATGTCAGGGAAATTTTCTCTATCTTTTCTATAATATTTTATGAATAATTCATAATTTAAAGAAATAACTTGAAAATTATTTTTTCATGAAATGTAGCTTTAAAAGACTTCTATTTTATATCAAACAAAGTATTTTGTCATTATATTTATCTACTTTTATAGAAGCACAGGGATAAAAATTAAATTTGGATGTGGAAAATTACACAACTACATAAAAAAATACTGTTGTTTTATTTTTAATTGAAAATATTTAACACAATGCCTGCATTTGGCCAGCTCCATAAACACACTATGTTCTCAAATATGATGTGAACCAAGCCATGAAAAATCATGGGCACATAAGCCTGATAGCTGAAAACTGGAACAATCTCAGTAGGAGAGGTAGGTCCAGCCCCACTCTCCGGAGTACTTGCCAGCTACATCCTCCTGCAATTGCCACTAACAATGGCCCAGTTTCACCAATTAATTACAGATTTCTTCATAGATGCCAAGCTGACCAAATGTAAGGATGCCAGCATTTGAATTTGTCACCTTTTTCTTTGCCTTTATTATGTTTAGAAGGCCTACTTCTAGAAGGTCTGTTGGTTAAAAATGACACACACTGACACCATATTATCTATCACAGAACTTCAAATTCCTGTACCACACAGCTCATGTTTGGCTGCACAATAACTCTTTTTTAATACTGCCATCCCAGTAGTAACACAACAATTTAAACATCAGAGTAGTTTCTCAGCCACCTAATGTTCAATAACAAAGCAAATAGCAGAAAGATCATCTAGAAACATAGCTTAGTAAAACTTCTGTGAATGACTTAATGACCTCCTACCTAGGGAAAGATAATAATTTTCACAAATTTTCTTTTTTAAAAAAATGTCATTACAACTAACCTGTAAACAGCAACATGGACTATATATTTTGTATTTGCTAGTGAGTAGGCTGGGAAATGAGTGGGAATTCATAGACAACGGCAAAAGGAATTTTACATAGTGGTGGGATTGGTGTTAGAACATGAAGTGGAAAAAAACAAATGTGTTATGAACGATAATGTACATTTTGGTCTTTAAATAAAACAAATTATGGCTTAAAATATCCATCAAAATTTTGAAAGTTACTGTGAATAAAAACAGTTAACTTGTGTATTATTTTGTCAAATTAATGTTAATGTGATTTGCAATATATTCTTATTTATATTCTACCTTAGCCCTGTAGGAAGTATTTTTGTACTTGTCATACACTATAATTATAGAATGAAATATAATTATTCCATAATAATTTATTGCAGTCTATTTTATAAAAGGAAGTACATTCATTCAAATTAATAAAGGTTAAAAAACAAATTTTGGTTTGAAATTATTATACATACAGCACACAAGTTCATTAATTCTTTAGTCTTATTAGTAATATTGATTGAATATGAAAAGTTATACAATACATATTAACTACTTAACAGGATTAATTTACTTCTCTTATATACTGATTATTGTGAGATAAAATTTACTAAAATTGTCAGTAGACTATAACATGATATCAAGAAATGGGAAGGTTTCCCTCCTTCATAAATTGGATTAATGTGGTTAAAATGACCATTTTACCAAAAGCACTGCATATTTTTTCTTTATCTTTTATTTTTTTATTTATTAAAAGAAAATGTATCACACAGTTGACATAACTGATCATAATACATTTGTTTCAGGATGACAAAAAGAGAAGTTATCAAAAAATAGAAAGAAAATAGAGAATCTAAAAAAAAGGAGATGGAAAAAGAAAAGGAGAAAGTTCATTAGCAGTTATATTTTTGAAAATCATTGTATCACAAATAAAGTTGTTACTACAATAGCCAAAGTTTTAGTACGCTCCCCCCTTTTTTTCTTTAGAAATGGGAGATACACTAAAAAAAAAAAGATGTCTGTGGTGTGTGTGTGTGTGTGTGTGTGTGTTTGTGTGTCATTTGCATAGGCACACAGAATATGGAAGGAATTATAAAGAACTTTGGCCTATAAAAATAGGAATATTTATCCCTGAAGTATTTTGGCATGAGATTAACTCAAGGTTCCAGGCATATTAGGTTCTCCAACCCCATAATCATTCTTGGTGGTCAGCTCTTTACCATCACAGTTGCTCCTGTCAGGTAACTAGTTATAGATCCTGGTTTCTTTGTAGGTCCTATGTCGAAGATCGGGTGGTATGTAGTGTCTTCTGGTTCCATCTCACCATCAGTTGGCATTGCAGAGATCTTGCCCTAAAAGTAGACTGTTGCTGTTGCCTGGTTGTCAGGGTGACATAAGAACGGTCTTTGGAGTAAGTCAGTGCCATGGCGGTAGTGGGCCCTTCCTTGGTAGAATTTATGTTGCTGGTGCTGTTATAGGAAACCATGTTTGTTTTTGTAGGTGATATCCCTGGTTCAAGGGTAAATGGTCAATGTCCAATCAACTAGAGTCTAAGCCAAGTTATTATGCCAAGTTTTAGAATATAAGGTTTCACTACAGTATAAAAATTTTTGTGTTTCTATTTCTATTAGATAGAACTTGTTTGAATCTGTTAACCTTTCTCATTTTAATGTGTCTATACAAAAAAGGAAAAAATCCACAGGTATTACTAGAAAGCACTACATATATTTATCTAAAGCCCATTGAAATTCGCACTCCATTTTTTTTAATCTTTATTGTGACTGAAGTTCATTACACAAAATTATTTACGGTACATAGTGACAACGAATGAAGGGCATTCCCACTACCAATGTTGTCCTCCCTCCACTTCTGTTCCCAGCATGTCTCCCATATTTCACTCCTTAAACCCCCCCCCCCCCCAGAATACTAGTGTAACTGGTCTCCACTTTACAGCTTGTTGTAGGTTGGCTATCTATTCTGTTTGGTGTTCCAGTCTGGTCATTTTTTGTTTACACTACATGTTCATATGACTGGTCCTGGTATCATCCTTTCCCCCCCTCAATTTATGAGGCTGGATGATTCAAGTTATGCTATTCTGTTGTAGATAAAAAGGTTAAGGAAAAGAGAAGAAAAAATTTGGTGTCAACTACTAAAAAATTAAAAAAGAATAATAGAAAAAAGAAAAAAAATCACCGAATAATATCTACACGAGTAAAAAAGAAAGAAAATGTGGAAGAAAAAAGATAAGGAAAATAATATCAAAAAACAAACAAAAAACAAAACAAAACCAGAAAAAGTGCTGGAGTGGCAGGGTTTGGTGTTACCCCACCTTTTTTTTTTTTTTTTGAATATGCACAGTAAGTATAGGGGAGGGAAGGAAATTCCTATGGCTGTAAGAGATTCAGGGTTTCTCCACTCTTGAAGCATATTGTCATGGGAACAACCACTGGCTCCATACCTTCTCATTGCCATATCCCAGGTTTTTTTCTGTTTTTTTTTTTTTTTTTTTGTGTGTGTGTGTGTGTGTGTGTGTGTGTGGTGTCAGGAACCTTTCCTCTCGGTTGTGGATGAGAAAATCAGGCCACTGTAGCAAGCAATCTTGGTATTTGTGCAGGTCCTAGGGCAAGGCCTAGGATAGAGTCTTTAAGGTTCTAGAGGTTCTGTTCCAACATTGTTGGTGTGTTCAGTTTTCTGTTTCATGTGCTCCATGTTTTTGCTCGTTCCCTAAGCAGAAGTCTAGGAAATTATGGTTACAAAGGTTCTACTCAGTCTCTGTTGTCAGAATTGGGCCTCTGTACTAAGAAATCTTGATTTTTGTAAGAGACCTGAGCTATAGACTAGGCTAGGGTTTTCTTAATGGTCTTAATGTAAGTTCTGCCCAGTCACGGTTGTCAGAGTCAGTTTTCTGTAGTTAGTTCTCTTATTTTTCATAGTTCAAAGGACAATACATCTTCTGATTTCCACTTAGTGTTAGGTGATGTGATAGGACCTCCTGGTCTTGGGTCAAGTTGTCATTTCCTCGCTGTCCTCATTGTCATATTAACACTGGCACAAGTATATCTCCCAACGGAGCTTAGTTCCTGGTGTTGTTGCAGGGAGTTGTTTCAGTTCTATGTCTGGGATCTGGGATTTGAGCATGAACTAGCACTGTCCAATCTCGTGGAGACTGAGTTGTATCCACATGACATATGTCCAGGATGGGAGGCACCTTTGTATAAAAAGTGTGAGTACTTATTCTTAGAAGATAAGATTTTGCCATTTTTTAAAAACACAAAACAGATACTTCATAAAATAAAAAATAAAAATAACCAAAATTTTCTCAGAAAGAAGACTAGAGGAAACACATTCCCTGATTTTAAACTCTACTATAAAGCAATGGCAATTAAAATTATGTGACATTAGTATCAAATATAGGATCTTAGTTCAATGGAATAGAACTGAGATTCCATAAGTGAATCCTCATATTAATGAAGTTTATCTTTCACTAAAGGGCCAATATGTTATGTGGAACAAGGAAAGTTTCACAGAAAAGTGTCTGGGAAAACCAGCTTCTTGTATAAAAATTAACTTGAGTCTTATATCACAGCATTGCTGTTAATCAAGTTAAAATAGATTTACATCTTTAGTCTTAGATCTGAGCCCATAAAATAATTCAAGGAAATTACCCCATTGGTAAATGAAATTATAGTAAGAATGAGCAAATTGAACTAAATTTAAAAAAATCAACTTAAACATATTTTGTCCTAAGAAACTGTGGAATACATACAGTATACAATAGAGTGTTGGCAATTGAAAAGATAAAGTCTAACACTTCACTTTAACTTGGTTGGAGCTGGGAAATGCTAAGTTAAATGAGTATAAAATGAAGGTAAGGCACTTGTTTATACGTGGAATGTAATGAACTAATGTAATGAACTAGAAAGAAGACTACTTCAATATGTCCCAATTTTGATTTATCATTTTGTATTTTACTTTTTTTATATTTATTAGAGTTTAGCTAGATAACTAAAACTCTTAACTTTTATGGCATCTAAACAGAAAATTGTTCTACCTTAGCACAATCAAAGTTTTCATGATACTTTTTCACTGTTTGAGGCTCTCTTCTATTCTTGTGTTGTTGCCCTTCTTCTCCATACTGTTTCACAATTGGTCCTCTGATCATTATTCAATACTTTTTGTTCTCTTAATTGGACTTTTTAATGCTCTAAAAATAAGTAAAATATTTGGATTTATTTCTTTTTATGACTTTTTTTTACTTATTATGATACCCTCTAATTCCAGGAATATTGCAGAAAACTATGATTTCATCTTCCCCTATAGATGTCTAGTATTTAATTGCATTATTGAATTATACCTCCTTGAATCATACATTTGTAGTTGGACATTTGTACTGTCTCCATATCTTAGCTATATTATGAAGAATTGCAATGAATATAAACATGTATTCTCAAATTAATATTTTTATATCTTGGGGATAGATGTAATGTAGTGGAATTTTGGGGTCCAATAGAATGCTATTATATTTTAAGGAATTTTTGTATTGCTTTCCACATCAACACTATTGTTTATTGCTTTTAGAACTTTTGTTCCATTATTTTATTTTATGATGTTATTTTAGTACCATAATTTAAAAAACTGTTATTGATAGACTTTCATACATGAAATATTCTAGCATCAAATTCTCCCCAGTGAATTAGCTTAACTCCTCTATTGTCCCATGGCTCTTCCCTCAATTACAACATGTAGTAAATTTAATTTTAAAGATCATACAGTTTTACAGTTTGTTTTATAGATATTTTTATTAATAAAATGTTAATTGAATCACCCTGAGTTACAAAGTTGTTCAAATACCTAAGGAGCATGTTATAAATATGCTTTTATTCTCTAGAGTTTAATTTCTTGTATTACTATTTCCTTTGAGATTTTATAATTATATACCCTACCAAGACAGTTATTTAAGTTATTTTCTAAAAATATATCCAACTTATTTACCTAAAATGAGCTCTTACTAAAGCAATAAAAAATTGTCTCCTCCCTCCAAAATTAAACTGTTTCTCCAGTACAATATGTCTGAAATAATTTAGTGTATGTGCAATCTATTGATAATTTAATTGTGATTCATGCTTATTGTATTCCAGATTAACATTTTGCCTGTATGCCAAGAAAATGATGTCAATATAGATGAACTTGGAGATGAATATTCTTGCTCTAAAAAAACTTAACTATAAACAAATTTCTCATAGAACAGCCAGAATTGCAGTCGCAGTTTTTAAAGCAGTTCCCAAGCAGCATTTTCATCAAATTTTGTCATCATATTATCTCTCTGCTGCCATTTTTTTGTTCTGCAATGACTTAAATAGACTTTGCAAAATTGAAAGAACAGTTACACACATACAAGAACAAATATCAAAATCTAGGTTAGTAATTTAGAATTTTCATTACAATATACATTTTATAATCCAAGTTTTTCAGACTGTCCATTGAGTCATTCAATTGATAAATTGAATTTTTAGTAAACTGTTAACTTATTACATAACTTTTATCAATATTTTCTCAACTAAAAATAAATTTTAAATTAAATGAAATTTTATTTTAGAAATTTAGTAGATATTGAAAATATAAATCTTTGACATTAGAAGAAAATATTGTAAGTTTTCAAAATAATTGATAATGACACATGACATTGCTACTAAATTTCTGACAAGAGTATTATATATATATATATATATATATATATATATATATATATAAAACACTGGTCTAAAATATTTTAGTCTTTTACTCAAAACCAGATATTTTCATGAGATTGTACATTAAATTCTAATATATTATAGTCTAATATTATCAATCTCTGGAATTCAAACCTCTTTTTTTTTTTTTTTTTTTTTTTTTGGTTTTTTGGGCCACACCCGGTAACGCTCAGGGGTTACTCCTGGCTATGCGCTCAGAAGTCGCTCCTGGCTTGGGGGACCATATGGGACGCCGGGGGATCGAACCGCGGTCCGTCTCCTAGGCTAGCGCAGGTAAGGCAGGCACCTTACCTCCAGCGCCACCGCCCGGCCCCGAATTCAAACCTCTTTTCCTTGATCATAAATACCATTCCAGAAAGCAAAACATATCAGTGTTGTATGGTTGCTAATGAGGAGCAAATATATTTAATTTTTAGTCTGCCTAAAGAAGCCTTCTAGTAGAAAAAAATATATTTGTGATTTTAGTTGATGCATAAATTAAAATATCTAAGTGTTAATTTACTTTTTGCAATTTCGACTGAACTAAATGAGAGTAATAAACATTGAAAACAGTTTTTCATGTCCATTACTAAGTCTATCTGCATATCTTGCTTAGAGTTTATAAAAGTTCTGGACTTAATGAAAAAATTTTAACTAGATATGTTACTTTTGTTTAATATTAGACTACATATATCTGTGCTCAGGTCTAAGTAATAGATCTGTATTCAGGGATTACTTCTGGTAGAACTTATGGACTTTATCCAATACAAGGATTGAATATGGGTCAAACACATGCAAGGCAGAGGCATTGTCTTGCACCTTATTATCAGTCATATATGTATTATTTACTTAGATAAATATAGAGAGGAGAGACATAACTAAAATGCTTTCTATAATTTCACATTTCACATTTTTTTTGTATTTAGATATATCAGTTCAGGTTATTGACCCACGAGTTTATCTATAATTTATATTCTATAAAGTCATCTAAAAAATAGGTTTCTACAAGAATCACTCTGAACAATTAAAGATATTCATCATAAAAGTGATTACAAGATTAATAAGCCAATCTTCATACAAAGGTATGCAAATATACATTTTGTCAGATATTTTATAGAATTGTTAGAATGGTTATTAAAGATGTGTGAGTAATTTATGTAAAATATAATATCTAATTTTCTGAAAAAGAGACAACTATTTTCAAAGTACCTGAAAGAAACAAATAGTAATGGGGAGGATATTATTAAAAGAATAGTTTGCAATTTTACAATTGTATCTGAAGGATAGTAAAATAATTTAACATTTTATGAGATTACAATTAAATTGCTCAGAAAACTCAGGTGGCAAAATGAATACATACAATGTGCTGATATATTTTATCATTATGCAAAAAATTAATTCTTATTATAAAATCTGTAAGACATTTCAATATTTAGAGTTTGTGTATAATGTTCTGTTACAATATTCAGAGACAAATACCTTTAGTTAATAATTGAATATTATATATAAGAATATAGCTGCAACATATGAAAAAATATTCCACATCACTAATCATTAAAGAAATGCAAATCAAAACAATAACCAGGTATCATCCTACACTACATAGACTGACACATATCACAAAAAGCAAGAATAACCAATCTGCTAGCCTTGATGAAGAAAGAGGTGATCTCTCATTCACTGCTGGCAGGAATGTTGACTTGTCCAGCCTTTTTGGTAAATAATATGATATTTCTCAAAACACTAGAAATTGAGTTTCCATATGATCCAGAAAGAAAAAATAACACAATAGGGATATATCCTAGAAACACAAAAACGCAATAAAAAATGCCCTTTGCTCTCCTATGTTCATCACAAATCTATTTATAGTAGCCCAAATCTGAATACAATCCAGGTGTCCAAATAATAAATAAGTGGTTAAAAATTCAGTGGTACATCTACACAATGAAATGTTATGCAGCTGTTATGAAAGATGAAGTTCTGAAATTTACTTAGCATGAATGGATATAAAGAGTATTATGCTGAGTGAAATGAGTCACAGGGAGAGGAATAGGCACAAAATAATCTCACTCATTTATGGTATAATAAATGTAAAGATAATGTTGTAATAATACCCCATACCCATAGATAATATACAGAAGAAACAGGTCATGGTAGGAAGCTTACTACAAAAAAGTGAAACAGTTCAGTTAAGGGGAATAATGGACTCCTATGACATTAAAATTGGAACTGATCACTGGGGACAGTAACTGTGTACTGGATGGAAATAAAGGAATATACATGGTATCCCATCATTAATAATAGTGGAAAACACAGTGTCTAAAAATTAAAAATAAAAGGAAGAGGAGGGAGCAAAATGCCTTCCCCAGAATCAGGCAGAGGGGAGGGAAAACAAACCTGGGGAACTAGTGTTTGGAAACGTTCATAGATGAAGAGGGTCATACATTGTAAGGTGTAAATCAATTTTGAACAACTTTGCAATCGCCTTGTATAAATATAAATTTTAAAAAGGAAATAAATTGATATGCATGACACTCCTTCATTGACAATTGTGGAAACTATTGTGTCAGAGTGTAAAGAGAGAGAGTGAGAAAAAAAAATTCAATGCTTGCCCCAGAGATATGCAGGGGTGAGGTCTAGGGGAGAAACAGGACATTGGCAGCAGGAAAGTTACATTGGTATAAATTCTATGACTGAAACTCAACTATGAACATTTCTGTAACCAATGCTCTTAAATAAAGAAATTACTATAAAATTTTACAGTAACATATTTAAAAATATAAACATTTTAAGAAACCAAAGTTTATATGAACAATAACAATATTAAGGTAGAATAAGTTTTTCTTATGCTTTCCGTTAACCAATGCCTGCATGCAATAAATGATTTTGCTGTTTTTCTCTCAAGCTATTCCTTATGTACTAGATTTGTTGATATCTTTAACACTATACTTTAAAACAATATTATTAATCAAATCCTTTCACACTGGATTAAAAAAAGAGAATAAAAGAGTTTAGACAAAAACAAAAATTTCTAATCAAGAGGTCTAATTTTTAAGAACCTTATTATAATGACATAAAATAATACTTGAGGCAACCGTACCACTAGATTAAATTTTTATTGTTCGTGATTTCTTTTCAACTTTAAGAAGCATTTTTGACAACACAATAATTTATGTTTGCTAATTTTCATTTTAAAGAATTATTGAATTCATCATAATTTTAACAGTAATCAAGTTATTTTTTAGTTACAGTGATATTATAACAATCCTTCTACTATATCTCAAGCAAGTGAGATAATGAAGAGGACTGCTAGATATTATCCCATGGTTCCTAATTCCATCCATCAGTTACCACTTGTATTATATCTCAAAAATTATTTTCACTATAAACTGTTAAATGTTTAGCTTTATTTTTATATCCTTCACATTAGAGTGAGATTACATATGTGTGAAACTTGTAACAAACTTAAGGAAAATCATGAGGTAGGTGGAGATAAACTCTTGCTTGAAATCTTCCCACAAGTTTTAAAGGAAATAAAATTTCAGACTAAACCAGACTTTTTCTTTTCTTTTTTGGCTTTTTCTTTTTACAAATTTTTAAAAAAAGAAATCCAACTAAAATCATGTTTGTAATCAGGTTGCTTAAATTAAGATATTATCAATAAAATAAAATCATCTGAGCAGCAGTCGAAATGCTTTAAATAAAAATAAATAAATGAAAAAGTAAATAGTAACTAAAAGTAAAGAGGCTATTACTATACACATTAGTTCCTATACACACAGAGATCCCACTCTGCTATACCCAAAACAGAGACTTGTCCCTAGCTTCCTCTTTTCTTCACCCACCACTCATGTGGAATAAAAGACCTACCTATGCTTGATTAGAATGATGTAGGTACTTTTGTCTGTTTCTTTACCCTTCCGCCCCAATGTGGATTGAATCTGTACATTAAAGATTGCAGAGGAAGCTCTTTGGGTAGGCTCTCAAACCACAGGGCTGGAGGCCTTCTTTTCTCTTTTTTTCCATACATTTTCCCCATATGACTGTCTTGGTTTATAATTCATGCAGTGACTCTGCTGCATACCCGCTCATTTGTAAAGCAAGTGGAGCCATGCCCAGAATAGGGACCTAAGAAAAGAGGTCTAGACACAGGGGTAAAAACGGTGATAGTCTAAAATACATTTTTGCCTTATGGCCCCCTTGTGCTGACTTAATATGCTGTGCCCTTTACCAAAGCATCAGCATTCATAACCCTCTTTTGGACCTGCTTTACATTGCTCTGGTGTGCTTACCTGCATTTTTTTTTTTTTTTTGCCTCAAACTGAATGTGGCACGCAGTCTACAGAGTCTTGCGCACATATGCCTCAAGAGGCGATGGGTTTATTCCTAGCAATGATGTGTTCCTATCTAATGGCTCTTCGGGGCCAATAATTTACCATTCACTACTGGTGTCAAATTGAGAGGCCGCCATTTCCCAAGTATGACCTAACCTCCACAATATCATATTAGGAAGATATCTATGATGAGCTGGTTACCATCTTTCAGACTCAAAGTCTGACAAGGGCTCACTTAGAGATTCTCCCGTGCCCCAAGCCAGAAGTCAGGCAAAGCCTATACTGGCAATCCAAGACCTGGGCACAGTCAAATGCTCTGTGTCTGGAATGGTTATGGTTTCATCAACAGCAATGACACCAAACTGGGTGTCTTTTTTTTTTTTTCTCACCAAACAGTTATTAAGAGAAAAAAAAAAACAGAAGATTTCTGTGTATCATTGGAGATTGAGAGACTATGGAGTTTGATACCCTACAAGGAGAAACTAGTAAAGAAGTTGCTTGCGCCTGGGGATGCTAGTAAAGGGCAGCTGCTACGCTCCCAATCGATATAGGTTTTACTGATTCATCCCTAACCTCACTCAGCAGCTCTACCATCCATGATGGCAGAGGTAACCTCAGGTGGGATAGAACCAGGGAATAAGGAGGAACAGGATGAAGAATCTGGACAGCATCTAGAATCTGGCCCCCACTGCCTTTCTTCTTCTGAAGGTGCTTTGTGCTAGATCCTAGGCACTTCAATCAGCAGAAGCCTATAAAGGGCATGTATGGAGTAAACCCCAAAGAGACAGCCCTGTTGTAAGAAAGCCAACAGCATGGAATTTAGCAAGTCCCCCCACCCAAATACTGCCCAGGTACTGCAGGTCTTTCCACCCCAGGTGACCTCAGCAGCCTAGAACAGAGAGAAGTTAAATATGGCAAGACAAAACCCAGCCAAGGATTTAACTTCCCTCTAGATTACTCTCTTGATCCTAGTTGCATTGGTCAACATATTATTGGTTAAAATGAGTGTTCCACATTTATAGAATTTAACAACTATTCTTTTTGCTCTGTGCCCCATTGCAAACAAATAATTTGTATCTAACTCTATTGGTTAATATGTTGCAATTACTATGATTAGCCTTTTCAGGCTACATTGTTAATTAATTTGCAATTCTGGGTAAACGCATGACGTTGTTAGATTTTATTGGTTCTTGATAATCTTAGAGAATGTTTTTCCAATGCTATGATGCTTGATTGTGTATATCAAAGGCAACTTGTTTATCCATAGAACTGATTTAATGTTTTATTAATTCAAGAAAAGTACAATTTTTTCCTTCTAAGTATAAGAATGTTTAGCAACTTGTTTTCAAATTATGGATATCTGCAGAAATGTTCTAATGATTTTGTGCAGAAGAGTCAATAAAAAAGAAATGTAGATGCCCAGACTCATATTATAGTTCTCAGTGTTCCAGAGTGCTCAATATAAGAATGTTTAGCAATTGGATTATTGTTGGCATGTACAGTGGATCATATGTGATGCCAAGAGTCCATCCCCTGTCAGTTATAAGCATAGTAAACAGCCTTAACCTGTTGAACTATAGCTGTCCTTTGTAAGAGTTCACTTTTTGTAAGTCCATAAAAATAATATGATCCCCAATTGGATTAATCTTTGTTTCATCATTATCACTTTCCCAAACTTCTAAAGCATGCTATTTCTGAGCATTAGATAGATTGGAAATCATTTTACAACAAAGTGTATTGTTCATTGTTTTATAGATCAGCATTACTGGAAATATTATCTATGACTAAATTGTGAAGAAAGGTCCATTCTTCACATACACTACAAGAAGCAAATTATTATCTGAAGCAGTTGTTATGTTCAAGGTATGAATTATAATGATTTCCATAGTCAACGTTTCATACCTATGTTCCTTCACAGAAGTTAGCAAATCTGCTGAAATAGAATATATATACTAAGAACACTATTACAACTAAAGAATAACAGTGAGCGCTTAGGAGGAATAAGCATAAATTGCAAGAAATACCCATGTACATGATTAATTTTCACTTGTTATTATGGGAATATTTTGAAATTTTTCTAATGTTAAATATTTTAAAAATAAAAGGAAATGTGGTAAATAATATTTTCATGCTTATTCCTGTGAGGCTGTATATATGAGTCTCTCTTCTATTAATACTACAGAAAGAAACAATTACTTCTTAGATATTTAGTTCAAAAGACCATTTTAGTGCTTCTTACCTTCTTGGTTTAGATGGACACCTTTCCACAATACATGAATATTAGTCAAAACATCACCAGTAGAGTACACTAGGAGGACACTACTTTACATACTTATGCAAAATTCAATTTTGAAAATTTTAGTAAAGCAATTTAGGGTAAAATATTTGTTATTTTCTTCTGGCTGAATGCCTATTTTATATGTTAATTCTAATTTTAAAATAATAATTGAAAAAGGATATAGTATGTGTTCATATTATTTTCTTTGACCTTTTCAAACAATTTTATTTTTGCAATAAAATTAAACCTTTCTTCTGCTCAAAACAAAGTAGTTCAAATAGAGTATATTTGTAATATGTCCATTTATTTCATTTAAGCAGTTCAAGCCCATCTAGGAATAAACTCTCATGTCAAGCTCTCCTTGCCTTCAGTAATGCAGAAAAGAACAGAAGCTAATAATAATAGGTGTAGTCACATTTAATTACTAGAATTAATGTAAGGAATTTGTAATTACTTTCTATAAAGCTCCTTTTAAAATTCAATGAAAACAGGCCAGAAAAGTACCTAATTTCAGAAATTGTGTGGCTGCTTGCCAAGGGTTTAAGCAACTGATGAGAGTCAGGGTCATTGGCACTGAAAAACCAAGGGTGCCAGCTAGTTGTAGGTTTCAGTAGCACTATCAGGAGTTTGCAATTTAGTTTGATGCTTAAAATGGCCAGTGGGTGTTTTCAATAAATTCGATCAATGTTGAAAGCAAAGTGCTATTAAAAACATGGGTAAACATTGATTTTAGGCTTTGCTTCCATTCAGAAATAGTTCTTAGGGAGATCTCTACTTCCTTATTTCAATAGAAATAAGTGATGGCTATTAGAGGTAGTCACTAACATGACCCACAAAAATTGTCATATCAGCATTTACACTTGTGTTCTTGGATGTTCTCATCTTAAAAGCATGTCACATTTTTTGAGTAACTATCTTTGACTGAATAGTCTCTCAGACTTTCTGGCTTCATTCAACATGCATATCTAGTTTTCAATATAGTCATAAATTTTCGCTTTGCACCAGGCAAGGGATCTTATATTAAGCATTTCCATTAGTGTCCTTCTTAGATCATCATCATTCAACTTATGTAGACTGAAATGGACCTTGCAGGTATGAACATAAAGGAACTGTGAATTGTAGCTGCAGGTGATTCAGAAATATAATATATTGAAATATAATCTATATTGAGCAAATTATGAATCACTATACATTGAATTAATAACTGAAAGTATATATGTATGTAAAATACTATATAAAAAACAAAAGGAATACACTCAAGTTAAAACAGCAAAAAAATTATAAATTTATTATACAACCAAAAATTTTGTGATGCACATTGATGAATTAAAAGGAGTTTTGGCTATTTGAAACAAAAATAGAAATACATATTTCTATGTTCTCCTGTTCTTCTTCTATATAGAGGAATTTTTGTTTGCTAATTGGGCAGGAATAATATGAAAAGGCATTCTCTCAAACACAATTTTCCATGGTTAATGTCTATGTGTTAAAATGAGCTATAATTCTTTAAGAGATCCAGAAATCTGTTGAGGTTTCCTGCCATAAATACTAAGTCCAGTTGCACAGATCTATATGGTAAATAAAATCAACATTCTGGTTGCAGACCAGATTGCCACCGAGGCTTGTTTGGAAGAAATACAGGACAAAGTGATATTAGAGAAGTGTTATTAATAAAGTGTTATTAATATAACTGTAATTTAAAACTGTCATTGCAATTTCCAATATTTAAAACAATTGTTAGGAAACTGTCATTTTAAATGGCATTGAAATTATATCCAAATATATTCATAATTTTTGTTAAGCTTAGTCAACTTAATTTGTTTGTTTATATAGTTTTATTTTGGGGACTACAACTGACATCGTTTAGGGATTACTACTGGTTCTGCACTCATAAGTTACTCTGGTAGGTTCGGGGGTGATATGGGATGCTGGAAATTGAACCAAGGTTGGCTTCATGCAAATCAAATGCCCTATCCACTGTGCTATTACTCTGGCCTCAGTTGAAATCTTTTTGTTACTCTTTATCTAGTAGCTTTCACATTGTTTTGTTGTTGATATTTCAGGAAGCTATATGTAGGTTTAACCCACTCTTATTTATTTCTCCAGATAACTGATGGTATTATTAAATTTAAAAAATAAATTACTGTAAAGCAGGGGTCTCAAACTCGCGGCCTGCAGGCCATTTACTGCCCTCCCTACAACATTTTGTGGCCTGCTGCTGGCCTTCAAATATCGCAGTATTCGCGATTATTTGCTTACAGAATAATTGCAATAAGAATTGCATTAGGGGGGCCTGGAGAGATAGCACAGTGGCATTTGCCTTGCAGCCGATCCAGGACCAAAGGTGGTTGGTTCGAATCCCGGTGTCCCATATGGTCCCCCGTGCCTGCCAGGAGCTATTTCTGAGCAGACAGCCTGGAGTCACCCCTGACACCGACGGGTGTGGCCCAAAAACCAAAAAAAAAAAAAAGAATTGCATTAGTAAGAAAAAAATCTCATTAAACATTTGCATACCCCGAGCAGTACAGTTCGGGATATGCAAATGTTTAATGAGATTTTTGTGATTTTTTCTTATTAATGCACTTTTTTATTGTGAACATTTGATAAGCGAATAATCGCAAATATTTTGCTCCTCGTGCTGACGTCATTTCTGCTGCTCCTGCCTGCTGACCCTTGCATTATCAGAGGCCTAAGAGAGAAGTTTATTACAGAATTAGATTATGTCATACCTTCTTCATGACTTCATCAAAGCCTGCAGTGAAGAGAAAGATCGATGATGAGCACAGACAATTTCATGAAAAGTGGGAGACACAGTATTTCTTTGTTGAGCACAGGGCATCCCCACATGTCTTATTTGTTCAGAGAAAGTTGCAGTGCACAAGAAATACAACTTGAAACGCCATTATTCAACTAAACATGCTGAGGAATGTGCAAAATATCAAAGAAACGAGAGAGCCAAGCGGGTTGCCAGTCTTAAAGCATGTCTAATGAGGCAACAGGATTTCTTCAAGAAAGCAACCAAAAAGAATGTTGCATCAGTCTAAGCTAGTTACATGGTTAGTGAGATGATTGCTAAGGCAGGGAAACCATTCACAGAAGGAGAGTTTGTTAAAAAATGTGTGTTACAGGCTGCACATATTATCTGTCCAGAAAAGAAAGGTCAGTTTAGCAAAATCAGCCTTTCTGCCAACGCTGTGGCAGAGTGCATTTCTGACATATCAAGGACATTTATCATTCAACTGTGTGAGAAAGTCAAATGTTTTGATGCATACTCAGTTGCTCTTGATGAAGGCACAGATATAACAGACACTGCACAGCTCACAAATTATGTCCATGGTGCGGACTGCAATTTTGAATTGACAGAGGAGCTGCTCACAATAATTCCAATGCATGGCAGAACCACCACTAATGAGATATTTTGGCGTCTGTATGATGCCATTGAGAATGCAGATTTGCCATGGAAGAGGTTTGTTGCAATAATAACCAATACAGTGCCATCGATGACAGGGAGGAAAAATGGACTGGTGGCACTTGTTCAAAAAAAAAACTTGAAGAGGAGGGTATAGAGAAGGCCATTGCTCTTCACTGCATTACCCATCAGCAGGCCCTTTGCAGTAAATGCCTGTCCTGTGACAATGTGATGTCTGTTGTGAAATGCATCAACCAAATCAGATCTAGGAGCTTAAAGCACAAGAGGTTCCATGCTTATTTAGAGAAAATGGAGTCAGAATATGGAGATGTGCTCTATTTCACTGAGGTATGTTTGCTCAGCAAAGAAAATGTCCTGAAATGATTTTTTGAGTTGAGAGAAGTAAAAGCCTTCATGGAGAAGGATGGGAATGCTGTTTCTGAGTTGAGTGATCACAAATGGCTCATGGACTTAGCTTTTCTTGTTGACATCATACATAAGCTGAATGTACTAAACAAAATGTTACAAGGCCCAGGGCAGCTTATCAGTGCTGCCTATGACAACGTGAGAGCATTCTCCACAAAACTTGTGTTATGGAAATCTCAGCTCTCTCAGACACACCTTTGCCATTTCCCAGCATGCAAGGAACTTGTGGATGCAGGCATGCCATTCAGTGGTGAGAAATATGTTGATGCTATTTTTAACCTAGAGAAGAAATTTGATCACAGATTTGCAGACTTCAGAAAGCACAGAGCTACTTTCCAAATTTTTGTGGACCCCTTTTCCTTTGATGTGCAAGATGTCCCTCCTGTGCTTCAAATGGAGCTCATTGACCTGCAATGCAACTCTGATCTCAAATCCAAGTTCAGGGAGATTTGTGGAAAAGCAAACATGCATGGGCAATTTTTGAGAGAATTGCCCCCCAGCTTTCCTTAGCTTTCCGAATGTTCAAGCACACCATATGCCTTTTGGGGAGCACATATTTGTGTGCAAAGTTATTCTCCACATTGAATTTCAATAAGTCAAAGTACAGGTCTAGACTTACTGATGATCATCTTCAAGCCATACTGAGGGTCTCAACTGCTTCCTCTCTAAAGCCAAATATGGTTCAGATTTGTCACTGGTAACAAAGAATAGGCAAAAGATGCCATGTTCAGAAGAACTGTTCATGATCTTCACTGAATGTTCTATTCATGTTCAGAAGAAATAATTAAAACTGTTAATAATGACATTTGAGGACTTCCTTTTTGTGAAATCCCTTATGCGGCTCTGCCTCACCCTGACTTTTCCTCCTGCGGCCCCCAAGTAAATTGAGTTTGAGACCCCTGCTGTAAAGACAGTAGAGTTTCCATGGCAATTTCTTGGTTGTGATGTTGTATTAACTTTGTTTTGATTTGGGGAAGCTTGGTTTTGGGCCACACATGATACAAAGAAGCTGTTCTTAGGAGTTACATCCTTTATACCTCCAAAGTAGTATAATTTTGTCGAATTTAAGTCATAAACTATAACAATGTAACATTAATCGTAATAAAATTAAAGAATCAAGCTTCATAAGTAGTATTTCTATGTTTGGAATATAATCCCTTCATCTAAATTTCCTCTTTTAACTCTGGGTATTTAATGTTATCTTGTGTTTCAGACCAATTCTTCCTCTTTTGCTAGCTGTTTTCATTTATTCTTTTTGTAATTACTCAAACTAAATGGGATTTAAATATTATTATTATAGATGCCATTTTCCAATGTTTAAAAATATTTTTGTTCTGAAAATTCTTTTTTTTTCTTTTTTTATTTAAGCCATTTTTTATTTACAAAGTTTTTCATAGTTGAATTTTAGGCATACAATTTTCAGCCTCAAATTCACTACCTGTGTCAACCTTCCTCCACCAATGTTCCCAGAGTTCATCCCAGTCCTGACTCCACATAGGTCTTTTTATTTACAAATAATAGCTACATTTTAAATCCTTGCCAAACCAAATGCTTAAAGCCATAAAATTAATTTCCTAAAGAAAGACATGACTCTGAGGTCAAGAGAGGTTGAAGACTTGTCACAATCATTTAATGAGTGATCTCAGTTCCTGATCACTCTCATTTCAGATGATTCTCAGGCAACCAGAAAACAGTTCTCATGCCTTTTTCTTTTTCTTTTTCTTTTTCTTTTTCTTTTTGATTAGGCCCAGCAAAATATAGGGGACATGGGAAAAAAAAAGTCTTGGCCTAAAAACAAGAAGACCTTACCCCTGAAGTTTTCTGGCACAAGACCAACTCTAGGCTTCAGGCATATTAGGTTGTCTAACCCAAGTCATTGTCTGTAGTGCCAATACACTTTTCCACACAGTCACTGTTGTTGGTGTCAGGTTTCTGTAGCCAAGGATCTCGAAATATGTCCATATCCTATATAAGTGTCAGGATGATGCAGAGCACCCTTTAGTTTCACTCACAATCAGAGGGTGATGCAGAGAGCTCAGTCTTTAAAGCAGGCTGTTAAGTTCTCTGGGTGTTAAAGGGAAATATCTGTTGAGTAGGTCTATGCCAGAGCAGTGGTAGGATCTTCCCTGGTAGAGGATTGCATTCAGGTGATGTAGAACAGAATCATGGTTGTTTTGTAGATGGCATCCCTGCTTTAGGGTTAATAGACAATGCCCAATCTTTCAAGATATAAGCCAGGTCTTTATGTCAATGTTCAGGGTGTAAGCATTACATGATTTGTGTGTTCCTATCTCTATAAGAACAAGTTTGAATATAATTTCCCATTTTAATGTTCCTATGCAAAGAAAGAACAGTATCACATGGCGAGATTGGTGCCTTTGGGGATGCTAGAACAAGTCCAACAATACAATTGACTTGGTTCTTATGTAAACATTAAATGGAGGGACACTTCTATAAACTTCCTTATTTAACAAACAACAAAGGGATAAAAAGTGGGAAAAATAAGCAATCTAACTTAAGACAGTGGACTCAATAGTCACCATTTGTGGGAACTAACCAGAAACCTAGTATGGTAGCAAACACAGTTACACAGTGAAGGAAGGAAGAGGCCAAGAAGCCACTGAGAGTAAACAAGTAGGAAAAGAGTACTGGCCCCTTCCCAGCCTGAGAGTCCATCCTCTCATTTTTATTTTGAATATATATGGTGCCCCCATGCAAACTGGTTTCCTCCCAGACTGAGTCCATCCCCCCACTTTTATTTTGAATCTATATGGTACCCCCACATGAACTGGTCTCTTCCCAGGCTGAGAGTCCATCCCTCCACTTTTATTTTAGATATAAATGGTACCCCACGTGAACTGGTCTCCTCCCAGACTGAGAATCCATCCTTCCATTTTTATTTTAAATATATATGGTACCCCCACATGAACTGGTCTCATCCCAGACTGAGAGTCCATCCCCCATTTTTATTTTGAATATATATGGTACCCCCATGCGAACTGGTCTCCTCCCAGACTGAGAGTACATCCCCCATTTTTATTTTGAATATATATGGTCCCCCCATGTGAACTGGTCTCCTCCCAGACTGAGTCCATTCCCCCCTTTTTTATTTTGAATATATATGGGTTTTTAAAATGGAGACCAATGAGAAAAAAAATACCAGTGAATGTCACGACATACACCAGTGCTGCATTGGCCTGCCCTCCACCCCATGCGTCACCCCCTTAGTGTAGAAAAACAAAGAAGGAAAGACTGAGGACCATTATAAAGTCCACCTGAGCCGGCAACCAGGGAAGACCTGGAATAAAGGGGAGAAATAGGGAGATGGCTGCGGCACCTGCCAAGCCTCCCAGCATCCCCCAAGCTAGGGAGTAGGTCTCCGGCATGGGGTGTCCCCTAACCTCATACCTGGGAAGAGCTGGCCTCCAGGATCAAGGAACCGGAGGCCAGATATCTGCCCAGCTTCTCCCCTGCTCCTCCCCCCTAGAGTATGTTATGAAATATTTTTATAGAAAACTTTTATCACTTGTCATGTATGGACTTATAACTTATTGAACTAGTTAAGTATATATATATATATATATATATATATATATATATATATATATATATATATATATATATATATATATATATATATATATATATTGTTTTGGGGCCACTCGTGTTGACATTCTAGGATTATTCCTGGCCATGCACTCAGAAATTGCTCCTGACTTGGGGGAACATATGGGATGTTGCGGATTGAGCTGAGGTCTGTCCTGGGTCAGCCATGTACAAGGCAAAAGCCCTGCCACTGCGCTATTGCTCCGGCCACTATATTTAATTTTTAAATGCATATTTCACTTACTTTTATTATCTAAGCTATCATATATCAAACAGCCAGTAGTGTAGAATTTCTGTTAATACTTTAGAACTTCAGAGAGTTTGATTCACACCATGATTTAGAATGAGTTTCTCATTATGTATACCTTGCTATGCAGCTTTATCTGTAACACTTCGTTAGCATTTGAAAGTGATCAATATTATTGAGTATCTTTGGTTTCCCTCAGTTATCATATAATGAGTATGTGCTTTCAAAAGGCTTGGGTTATTTTTTTAGCATATATATGATTTTTAATTTAAACTAAGTGGAAATATGTGGTTTGGAATGTTCATAGCATGCCCAGAAATATTTTACTTTCTTGTGGGGGAACTGGTTATTTGGTGAAGGGGTACTGGTCCACACCTAGTAATATTCAAGGCTTATTCTTGTCACTGTAGTCAGGGAGCTCTCTTATTTGGTTAAGTGGAAATATATGTAGTAAAACAATTGAACCCAGCTAACCTGCATAAAAAGCAAGTATCTTGTCCATTGTACTGTCTTCCTAAACCCAAAAGCAAGTTTATTAAAAAAAGTTTATTAAAAAAACTCAATGGTATTATAATAATAGTTTTCATAGGGACTCTTGGTAACTCATGAAAAACATATAAAAAGACCCTTAAGCTATTGAAAACTTATTTTGAACACAATTTTATTTTTAGCTGATAAATATAAGACAGAATGACAATTTTTTTTCTGAGCCTCTTAAAAGCAAGATAAGCCTTGTATACTCTGGCTGTAGACATAGAACAATATCAGGTGCATGCATTGATTTATAATGAAAAAAAAATGTTTCACAACCAAATTGTTTATAGAAAGAATGTTTGAAAAATGAACCTTCAAATTTTGTCAAGACAGTCATATTATGAAGAATTTTCAGATACTAAAGTTGATGCAGCTTTAATATTGAATAGACAATCTTTAACCCATGCCAATGATTATTTATGAGTGACTTCTATTGCTGAACTGAAAAAAAGTGAGAGAGAATTGCAGAAATGCATCATTAAGCTATTTAATCTAAAAACTGTGAAACCCTGGGGTTCTACAAGCAGCACCCCAACGTGCTGCGAAAACATATTAAACTTTAAAGGATCTGTCTCATCACCATCATTTGACCCTGAAACAAAAACAGAACAAACAAGAAAACAACCAAAACCCTGTTAGACATATAGATTGTTTTATGATTGAGTAGCATAACCATAAGGGGCTGATTTTAATAGAAAATCGGTAGTACAATGTGCCTCCAAAGCTGCAACAACATTCTTACTACTATTCTGAAGACAAAGGTAGATGAGAAAATTTAAAAATGATCATTCACCTTTTTTTTTTTTTTATTTAGTCATGCTCAAGGGTGGATATTTTTTGTTTTAAAGAGTAAATATTGGGACTGGAGTGGTGGTGCTGGAGGTAAGGCATCTGCCTTGCAATTGCTAGCCTAGGACAGTCCGCAGTTCGATTCCTCGGCGTCCCATAAGGTCCCCCCAAGCAGGGGCAATTTCTGAGCATATCGCCAGGAGTAACCCCTGAGGATCAATTGGTTTGGCCCCAAAACAAAAACAAATTATAGAGTAAATATTAATTTTTTCTTACTTGAGAAAAAAATCTTAAATGTGTTTCTGATGGTTAAAGAAAAATACCCCTAGGGCCAGAGAGATAGTATGGAAATAAGGCATTTGCCTTTCATGCAGAAGGACGTGGTTTGAATCTCGGCATCCCATAGGGTCCCTGTGCCTGCCAGGGGTGATTTCTGAGCATAGAGCCAGAAATAACCCTTGAGTGCTGCCTGCCGGTGTGATGCAAAAACCAAAAAAAAAAAAAAAACACCTTTGAATATATCATAAATTTCCATATACCCAACAACTGATTCTACAGTAAAGTTTATTTTTACCATAAATTTTTTCTATCAGGAGTGAAAGTAAAAGTCACAATAATTTATACATACTTTCTAAATATTTGTATCCTGAATTTTATAAGAAAATGTTACTTTAATTTTTAAGGAAACAGTATTTTATTTTGGCATAATAAGAATTATTAGTGCAATAGGATGGACAAGAATTCTTCCAGAATTGATCATGACAGGAAATTTCTCCCCACAGGTACTTTTTGTTCAATTTATACAGAATCTCGACACAATTATACCATTGTTGTTGTTTCTTTGTATTTAACATACATAAATTTGTTTGTAAACAACATTTTAAATATAATGAGTTAATTAATAATGGTCTAACCCCAAAAGGGAATTGCTTCAAAAATTTATAGGATAGGGATTTATACAGGTAATTGATTGTTCACACAATACAGAGATGATACTTGATTCACATTAAAATTATAGTCTTTTTTTTTTTTGCAATTGTCTATTAATCTTTGTCAACAGAGATATACCTAGAGACATTTCAGAAACAGATAATAGAGGGTTTTCTTCTGTGTAGACCCAAGGAGAATAGGCAGTCTTGAATAAAAGGCCTTTTTCAGTTTAAAGTATGTGAGCAATATCCAAAATTCTGCTACCAATCTCTAATTTCCCAGCTCTGTCCTCCATTCATTTATCCTAGCTTATAACAATATAGTGACACTAAATTTGGAAAAAATTAAACTGGCACAGACCAGGTATCTTTCAGTATACAGTGATAAATGAGAAGGAAATACATAGGTTAATATGAGAATAATCAAGAAAAATAGGATATTATTTTCATTGAGGATTTCTGGTCCTGTGACTGACCATATTCTTTCTTTCTTTATTTTTTTTGGAAAGGGGCACCCGGTGACACTCAGGGGTTACTCCTAGCTATGTGCTCCGAAATCAATCCTGGGTTAGGGGAACTAGATGGGACATTGAGGGATTGAACCACGGTCTGTCCTAGGCTAGCGCAGGCAAGGAGAATCCTTACAGCTCTGCATCTTCGCTCTGGTTCTGAATGACCATATTCTAATAACACTGGTCATAGTTCCCTAATATTTTTTCCTCCAATTGCCTAATATAAATTCTATTTTATATTACCTTTACTATATTATCAAGTTGTTGAAAAATAATATTACAAAATATAAGGGCCCTTATAATTTGTTGTGTTTTTCATGAGTATTTAATAAAAATATAAAACATTTACTCAGTCTTTCTTAGCTCATACTGTATGATTATCTTATTTCTGTTTAACCTTATTATTAATCTTCTGAAATTACCTTTATGCCATTTACTTTTAAATATATCTTGCTATTAATCTCATCTTGAAATTACCTTTATGCCTTTTAGCTTTAAATATATTGTACTTGATTATTTGAAACCATTCAACATACTCAAGAAATAGATCATAGACTTGGTACTATAAGTCATAATATTTTATTTACAGTTCTAGATATATAAAATACAACATAATGGGGATTCTTTTTTTATTTTTGGGCTACACCTGGTGACACTCAAGGGTTACTCTTGGTTATGCACTCAGATATCACTGCTGGCTTGGGGGACCATATGGGATGACTGAGAATTGAACCACGGTTTGGCCTAGGTCAGCTACGTTCAAGGCAAAAACTCTACCACTGTACCATCACTATGGCCCCGATAATGGGGATTCTAATAAGGGTATATTTTAGTCCCCTCTAACTAGGAAATAGTTGGAGATTTCTCAAAAGTATAAAAATTACTTTATCATAAAATATAAGATAATGTGGATGCTAATGCGGGTATAGTTTGGTTTATTCTAACTGGGAAATGGTTTGGAGATTTCTCAAAAAGATAACTATCAATTTATCTTTGATCACTGCCTGCATCTACTGAAATTAAAAAAAAAGTACCAGTAAAGAAGTATGCACAACTTAGTTCATTACAACATTGTTTTTAATAACCAATATCTGAAGATAAATGAATTACTCACAAAAAATAAAATAAAAAATGTAATATAGTGCTGCTTCGGTAGCACATATACTAAAATTGGAACGATACAGAGATTAGCATGGCCCCTGCGCAAAGATGACACGCAAATTCGTGAAGCGTTCCATATTTTTCATATTATAATCTCTCTATTATAACACCTCTACAAATTATTTTACTGAAAATGAATTATTCTTGGCCATCTTTAAAAAATGTAATATATACATACAGTGGAATACCACTTAATAGCTTAACTACTTAATTAGTATTTGAATAAAGATGAAATCATGGGCTTTATGCCACATGGATAAAACTGAATGGAATCATGCTAACGTAAGTAAGTTATAAAGAAAAAATATATACACCATACTATCTTACTCATTTGTGGAGATTCAGGAAAAAGAGCAAGGAATTAGACTACTGCCAGTGTAGAAAATTCCCCATTCAACTGAACTGTGAGCTACAGGTCCTTGAAGCAGAAGAAGGACTATTAGTGCAATAGCTGACTAATTCAGGCAAACCTATGGTGCAGATGGTGAAGCATAACTGTGCATAGAGAATAGAAAATATACTGTTAAAAAGTACAACAAATAAGTATTTACAATTTACAAGTACGTGAAATTAATGCAAAGTATTATATCACTATTTCCTAAAATACTTTCTATTTGAATGCCTTTAGTCATCACAACTTTATTCCTAGTTTGTGATCATTTTCAAATTTCACATATTATGTCTTTTACAGCCATTATTCAAAATAAATACAGACAGGGGCCAGAGTGATAGCACAGTGGTACGGAAGTTGCCTTACATGGGGCAGACCTGGGACAGATCCAGGATGAATCCCTGGCATCCTATATGCTCTCCTGAGCCTGTTAGAGCAATTTCTGAGCACAAGCCAGGAGTAACCCCTGAGCATGACTGGGTGTGGCTCAAAAACAATATATATATATATATACATACATACATATATATGTATGTATATATACAGGCAGGTACATTTTATATTATAGGATTATGATACTGAATGTTTTCAGAGAAGTTATGTGTGACTACTTGTGCCACCACCATCACACCCACCACTGTCATTCTCATCAACCTCATCATAGTTTATGCTATAGAAATGCATTATTGTCTTACGGTTCTAAAAAAAAATCAGACAAAATAAAAACTTGGAGGAATATATTTTTTGTGTGTATTTCCTAACTTCTGTTGGGTTGCTAACAATTTTTAATTTTTCTTGACAGGATACTACCAGTCTTCATCTAAATTTTATTGTGAATGTTTCTTTGCTTTCACCTGTTAGGAGAAAGAGGGTAGTTTGGGTCATGTGTGTGATAATCAGGGGGTATTCTAGTTCTATACTCAAAGGTAACTTATGGTAGTACCAGCAAAATTATCTGAAATCCTTGGAATCTATGCAGAATTGGCTGCATGGAAGCCAAGGTCTCTGCCTACTATGCTTTCCTACACCTGACTTTCCCCTCATTTTAGAAGAACAAATTTATATTTTATTACTTGCCACATTAAGAGTATTTTTACACTGATTATTTGAAGCCTCTATTTACAACTAATTGGTATCACAGATACCAATTATTTGGGTTTCAAAATATTTGGAGTGAAATAATTCAATCATTGGTATACTTGGAATATTTTCCAAGACCTACATGGAACATGCATAGTGATGTGTAAACAGTATGTGTTCCAACGATACTGGTCTTGATACAATGAAAATACCATAACTACTGCTTTTGAGAGTCACACTTATAAAGGTTTTGGAATTAAATGGGATAGTCAATAAAATTGCATGTATGCATCAAATCCAAGTGCTGTCAATAGGCTATTGGATGATATGAGTTTTGAACTAATCCTATGAGTGATATAAAAAGCTAATCAAAATCTAAACATAGCAATATTCTGGCACCCTGGTTATATCATACTCTGATAGAATATGGTAACTTCCATTTCACTGATGACATGGAGTTTTTAAAAATGCAATTATATATTTTTTACTTCTTTTTTTTTTTTTTTTTTTTGGTTTTTGGGCCACACCCGTTTGACGCTCAGGGGTTACTCCTGGCTATGTGCTCAGAAATCGCCCCTGGCTTGGGGGGACCATATGGGACGCCGGGGGATCGAACCGCGGTCCGTTCCTTGGTAGCGCTTACAAGGCAGACACCTTATCTCTAGCGCCACCTTCCCGGCCCCATATTTTTTACTTCTAATGTTTATTTCCAAGGAAGTATCTATGGCAACCACAATTAATTTAGTAAAAGGTAATTTATATGACATGAAGAGAAACCAGAGTATCAGCAGATTATTTCAAAGAAAAGAGCAATGTGTCAAAGAATTTTTATTTGTAAATTACAAAAGAAACTAGCTTATAAAATACATCTAATAAATTATATAAAATATAGTCCAGATATATACACATGTGAATTTACGTTACCAGTTTTACTTTGGATTGAAAAATGTAACAGTAAGAAGACTATTATAGGGGCCAGAGCAGTGGCCTAGCGCTAGCCTAGGATGAACCGTGGTTCGGTCCCATAGCGTCCCATATGGTCCCCCAAGCCAAGAGAGATTTCTGAGCCCATGGCCAGGAGTAACCCCGGAGCATCAACAGGTGTGGCCCAACAACAAAAACAAAAACAAGAAGACTATTTTAGGAATTAAAACTAGTAATCAATATCTTAAAAGCATTTCTTTTAAACTGATATTAGTAAAACATAATTTCTCCAGTGTTTTAATAGTTCATAAAATTAGTTCTAAAAAAATTAAAATTAAATTTTTTGGTTTTTCTTACTAGGCTTTATTTTTAATGAAAAGTAGCTAGACTAGAACTTATTTATGTCAATGATGTTAAAATATACTTATAAAAAACTTAAATGGAGAAATACTTTAAAACTGTAGTCTCTAAATTAAATTACAAATTAAATGCATTATAACTTACTCTTAAAATTAATTTTTCATTAGAAGATAACTAAGATAATGCTCAAATTCCAAAGTATATTAAATTTTAAATTCTAAGGAGAATACATATGCAACAATGTAATTATCTGCTAATAGCAGTTTTGAGAGAAACTGGGATTTACATTTAATGAAACCCTATTATTT
This sequence comes from Suncus etruscus, assembly GCF_024139225.1. Classification (NCBI taxonomy): domain Eukaryota; kingdom Metazoa; phylum Chordata; class Mammalia; order Eulipotyphla; family Soricidae; genus Suncus; species Suncus etruscus. The sequence continues at coordinate 69,504,515 of NC_064860.1, forward strand.
CATGAAATGGATCACAGTATGGTAAAGTTTAGTTTTAATTTAGTGATAATTCAGCTTTAAAAAGTAGACATTATCATAGTCTTGGGAAAAGGGAGCATAAGTAAAATATCTACAATATTCATTATCTAGAACTTTTATGAGGTACTTATATCATGGGGCCAAAGTTTGGTTATCAATATTTCATGCTCTGTGTGTGGATTTTATCAGTTTACCTAGGGACAATCAGATGCTAGTATATTCATCTAAATAACAATGAAAATATTTAAATTCAGAAAGTAATTTTATAACTGTTCAGATATATTCTCGGATTTAACTATGACTTCAACTTATATGCAAGTCAATGCTTCTGGGGTCTCTATTTTATATATTTAAATTTCCATGTGCTGTAGAATGACCTGATTTAAAATGTGATTATGCCATTATCTGCTATCACCATTATTCTTACTATAGTCTAGTTTCAAAGTTTTCTGCTTTTTGTATAAGCTACATTATGCCCATCAATTGAACTGGTGTTTCTCCTTTCTCAAATTTCAAATCCTTTCAGATTCAGTTTAGATTTTTTTCTAAAAATATTTACCCACTTTCAAATACCAAATAATTATTATATCTAATATACCATTTTACTAAGTGCTAAAGCCATTTTGTTTACTAGTTTTGATTTAAGGTTTAACTCTGATTCTGTGCTCAGGGGTAACTCATGGTTATTCTCAGGAAACCATGTGTGTTGATGGGGATTAAATTTGGGTGGGCATATTCAAGACAAATCCCTTTCATACTGTACTGTCTCTCTGATATTTCTACTATTCTTACTTTAACAGATTTATATAGTTTATAATATGTTCTTAAAGAGAAGCAAATATGCCAACCATTTATTATTGTATTATTCACTTTTATAAAAAAAAGGATGTTCTTAATAAAAAATAACTACTTTAAACGAACCAAAGTTGCAAACATTTACATAGCATGCTTTGGTTAATAATTAGGGAATATAATAAATTCAGACTGAAGAAATTTAGATGAGCTAATCAAATACTATTAATAAAATCTAATATTTAGGCCCAAGTCTCTATTTGAAAAAGAAATATTTGTCAAGTAAATACGAATATTTTTTATCAGTGTTTGTTTTTTTTTATGCTTTCTGATATACAACATCTTTGGTGATACTTGGTCCATAAATAGGTGCTCAGGAAAAGCTGAAGAATAGATCCTACACTCTATTTAATAGAGAATAATCTCAGACTTCAGGTACATCTTAAACTTCTATTGACATGACATAAAATTTATGATAAATTAGGTCACCGTTTACCTCACACTGGCTTTATTTCACTCTACTTAATGATATTCGAGCGGTATCTTTTTGCAATCATTCTCATATTTAGGAACCATCTGTTGGAATAAGTCGCTTCTGCAGATGGCTAATCTCATTCATTTATGTTATATTTTTCTAGCTTTAAAATCAGAATGAAATTGTCCTATCAGTTCCCAAATGTTGAAGTAAAATTACATTTGTAATCTTTGGCCATCTATGATCCAGGGAAGAGACTAAAAATACTCCGATTAATATGCAAATTATTTGGACAATGAGAATGATTCACTTCAAAAGAAGTACAAGTCAAATTGACTCAACATTTATAGCCTATTATTACACCACATGGAGACCTAGCATGCCATTTATGAAGCTGGTAATTTGATACTTAATTGTTATTGACCGAAATGGTGACTCATGACAACTGTGTTCTTTTAGAAATAAAACAGGATGAATCCTATTGAATTCTTACATCGTCATTCAATCCTACACATTTATGATAGCAGATTTTAACCCTGTGTGGATATATATCTCCAATTATCTGAAAAAAAAATTAGTCTACGCTTTTATACTTTTGTCTAACAACATTGGTTAAACAATGTTATTAAGGGCAGTTTAAAATTGCATATTTTACATAGATAGTATGTATAAATTGCATAACTAATTTAATCAGAAACTAGAAGAAATTTAAGAGATTGCAGAAAGTTAGTATAACTTAATTTGTTACAGTATCTCTGTTTTTATATAAATATGAAAACTTGACACTCATAGACAATTAGATATTAGTTAACATATAGCTTGTAAAAACTTTAATTTTTGATTTTAAAAATACATTGTAAGCTCCAAATAATTAAAAAAATTTAGTGAAAAATAGGTGTCAAGGCTGTCAGAATTGTGTGTTTTTAACAGACTTCATATTTAGAAAAGTTTAAAGTTGACATAGACTTTATATAGAAGCCAACAATATTTATGTGACCAAAATTACAATATAACATCCAATATTCTGCTGCTTTAAAAGTTTCCTGTCTTCCACATAACCATTTTTGCTTTCCTTCAAACACCTATTTAACACTATTCTTCATAATTTTTGCTTTATCATTGAAACATAATGGTGTAATAATGGATGATCAGACAGTGGAAACAAAGAAAAAACTGGAATGGGTCTTTAGCAAAAAAAAAAAAAATGCCCATTTGGAAGAGGTTTAGGAATAGAAGAGGGAGGCGGCAATGCCTATGGTGGAAGAAAGCATCCAATTTGAGCAGGAGGGGTGCTGAAGGTGTGATATCTCTACCATAGCATGTACATTACTATAAACCACAGTGCATCCATTAAAAACAAAAGACGCCTCATAAAATTAGACCATTAGGATAGCTGGTAAACTGAGTGGGGTTGAAAAGGATTGGTAGAATAAAATAAACACTAGTGAAGGAATACATTTTAAAACATTGTATCGCTGAAACCCATAATGTATAACTTTAAATTTAGTGGTAATTATATTAAATATAAATATTTTAAAAATAATAGCACATTGGGTTGGATTGATAGAACAGCGTAGGGCATTTGCTTTACACACAGCCAACCTAGGACAGACTGGGGTTCAATTCCTGTCAACCTATATGGTCTCCGGAGCCTACCAAGAACGATTTCTGAGTATAGAGCCAGGAGTAATCCCTGAATGCCGCTGGATATGGCCCCAAAACAAACAAACAAAAAATTAAACAAAATAATAGCACATAGAATATTTTAGTGTTTTAGATTGTATTTCTCTAAAGGTATAAAAATAGAACATGGGGCCGGCGAGGTGTCGCTAGAGGTAAGGTGTCTGCCTTGCAAGCACTAGCCAAGTAAGGACCGCGGTTCAATCCCCGGCATCTCATATGGTCCCCCCAAGCCAGGGGCAATTTCTGAGCGCTTAGCCAGGAGTAACCCCTGAGCATCAAAAGGGTGTGGCCCGAAAAAACAAGACCAAAAAAAAATAGAACGTTTTTTTTTCTTTATTTGATATATGTATGTCTTTAGTACCTATGTGTCTACTGAAAAGTTATCCCATTTTTTAATTGGACTTTTATTGATATTTGTTTTAAGATTTTATTTTACATCTGGTGAATAGCCCTATATCATATGTGCATTTGTAATTATTTCCCGACTGTGCTCTCTCTTTCATATCGTTAAGGGTCCTTTACAAATAACTCTTTAATTTTACTAATGTTTATCTCATAAACTATAACTGTCAGAGGTGACCATCTGCAACTAATCTTAGTGTAACTAAAGCCACTGACAGATGAAAGCATATCCATGATTTCACCCGTTGTCCTCTTGAAGTTTCATACGTTGCCTTATATGCCCAGTGTCTGAAAATTGAATAATATTCCTGAAGCACATAATTTCTTATCAAAGTTTTTTAAAAAAAGTCTCCCCTTATATTTTGACTCCCAAAACTAAGCTGAGTTCTCTGATTAGAAAAAGCTAAAATAAACTTTGCCTAAATCTTGAAGTCTATAGGACTGTGTCTACCTCTGCTTGGGATAAACTACTGCACTAAGTGCTCTTGAATCTAGTTTATTTTGTATTACACTTCATTTTATTCAGTTTTCAAGTTTTATTCAACTATCAGAATTATTTGTTTGATGGACTCTATGAATATTTTATATTGGGAAGTGCTAATATAAGAAGTATTTGGTTTTAATTATAAGTTCCATTTACTCATTGCTGGTATATTGCAAAGAAAGTGATTTTTATGTTTTCTAAAATTGATTTAATTTTGCATATGCACATGCTTTAAAACTTATGTAGACTTAAATAACAATTAGTGAGCAATGGTGTAATGGATAATGTTTTCTTCCTTTCTGCCCATAATAAACAAATAATACAAGTTGATACCTGTCATCGCATGTGACGTTATAAAGCATTGAGTCACAATAGAGAATTTTGTTTTACACAACATATTTTGGAACTTTTAGAGACATTTTTGACAATTGCATCTTAAATATAATATTGCTAATAATGTCTAGTGCTTACAGGTCAGATATATCACAGGTACCTACCAAGTGTGGCAGAGACTCACATAAGGAACTATCAGGGCACAAATACAGCGCTAAGGCTTCTAATTTTAAGTATTAAAGGCACCATATATAGTTAGTGACCTTACAATTTTCATAAATGTTGTGTCACATATAAATATATATTTGTTTGTAATCGTGTATTATGCTTATTTTTTAAATTTTTGAGCCACACTTGGTGGTGCTCAGGGTTATTCCAGGCTCTACATTCAGAAATCACTTCTGGCAGGTTAAAGGGACCATATGGGATGCCAGGGATTAAACCCTAGTCTTCAGTGTGCAAGGCAAATGCCCTACATGCTATGCTATTGTTCTGGCACATCATGTTCTTGTATAGGTTGCATTTAGTTTTAGAAAAGTACATCATTCATAGATTTCTTCTTTGTTATTTGTGATTATTTAAAAATATTCATTACTCTGTAAGTCATTCAAAGTGTATAAGAATACAAATATTTGCATTTTTCAAAACTATTATCCTATTCTTAACATTTGTATATAAAATACAAGTAAAAATAAAAAAGATCTAAGTTACCATTAGAATGAGGTTCCTAAAAAGGTGAAGTTTAGGAATATTTTTAACTATATAAATTGAATCTTACTAAAATAAGCCATGCTTCTCTTTCAGGGGTCTTCAAACTAAAGCCCGTGGGCCACATATTGTATTTATTCCCATTTTGTTTCTTCACTTCTAAATAAGATATATGCAGTGTGCATAGAAATTTGTTCATAATTTTTGTTTTTACTATAACCTGGCCCTCCAACAGTCTGAAGGACAGTGAACTGGCCCCTGTTTAAAAAGTTTGAGGACCCCTGCAACCATGAGATAATTTTGCTACTAAAGTGCTCAGCAGGTTTTTATGGCCTGCATTATATTTTCATACTCTAATAAATAAATATTAATTTATCATATTCAGCATGAAAAATTAAAATTGTAAATTGTTTTATTTAGCATATATTTTAACAGTAATTACAAAATAGCAATTGCTATTGTCAAATTGTTTCAACAGAACATATGGTTCAAGAATAAGTTTTATCAATGGCCAATCATGTTTTGGCTGTTATTTTAACTCCTTCAAGTCAATAGTTATATACCACATGTGTAAGTAGTTGGAGGAGGTAAGGACTCAGGAGGCTAAAATACTTGGACAATAATATTATTTATGCCCCTTCACTGAAAAAAAAAGCTGCATTTTAATCTGGCATTCCATCTTTTAATCTTAAAATTTCAGATAAACACACCCAGAGAAACCAATCTCAATCCCCAGCATGTTCTACAAGTTTCAAGGATTCCTGAGAGGCTTTAAAATTGAGTGTGACCAACTATTTAAAACCGGATTCAATTACAAGGTAAAGAGAATAGGTAGGACACAGATTTTCATCTTGAAAGATACATAAACTTATTTGTAGATGCATTTCTAACCATGTAGTCACTTTTTAATTTCTGAAATAATAATAATAAGTTGGATGTGGGAGCTGATGTTTTACTTACCGGTCACTGTTCTGAACCTTTGTTAAGAAAAGTAATACGGCGCGCGACCCCCCCCTCATAGACTGCAGAGGCCAGCCGCGCCAACGGGGAGTAGGGAACCCCGGCGTCCATGGTGAGTGCACTGTTTTAGGGCGCTCACACGTGGACGACCCGCAGCCGCCAGCCACCCTGCGCGCGACCCCCCCCTCATAGACTGCAGAGGCCAGCCGCGCCAACGGGGAGTAGGGAACCCTGGCGTCCATGGTGAGTGCACTGTTTTAGGGCGCTCACACGTGGACGACCCGCAGCCGCCAGCCACCCTGCGCGCGACCCTCCCCCCCATAGACTGCAGAGGCCAGCTTGTTGGCACAGAGACCACACCACCCGTTGCCTCAACTTCCAGGCCCCAGAGTTCATCCCACCTGACCCGAGCGTAGACTGGGGAGGACATTCCCTAGTACCTAGTGGGCCAGAGTCACCTGCCCAGCTGGGACAGGTGGGACGAATAGACTAGGTGAGCTTGGGCCTGCCCCCTGGACCTTTAGGTAACCTAGAGCAACCTAGCCCCGAGCCCCAGAGTGGACCTGAGACCCCCCCTAGGGCTGAGAGCAGCTACCGGGAGGGCTTGACTGGGGGAATTTCTTCCGGGGTAACTCGGAGGAGCAGAGCTTCATTGACCCCCAGATAAGGGAGGGAACAGAGAGTCAGGCTCAACAGCGCCCGCAACCAGTGTGGCCAGAAGCGGAACTACACCTGCTGACAGGAATAAAGAGGAAGACTGACTTCCAACTAGTAGAGGAGAGGAGAAAAAGGAGAGGAGAAACAGTGCCCCCCACCACTGTGGTCAGGAAAGGGCCAGTACTAGCTGCCAACAAAAGAGGAAAACAACTAACCAGGCCACATAAAGAGTACAGGAGGATCAAAACCTCAGCGAGTTCACCCAAAAGTCCCTCTAGAACCACCCTCAGGGAGGGAACCAACTCCCACACCACAGGGGATCAAAACAGGTGAAAATTAGAAGCACAGCACTCTAAAACACACCATTAAATACAAAGAAATATGCGTAAATCAAGGAAATCACTAATATCTGGAGATATGGTGACAAACTCTTGCAAGCTTCCAAGTCCACCAAAATACACAGATACACGCGATGAAGACCTAAAAGCAGCCATGAGGAAGGAAATGCAAGAATTAATAAAAGGAATTAGAGAAACCCTAGCTATCGAGTATAAGAAATCTATGGATGAACAAATCAGCCAAATTAAAGAAGAAATGTTAAAGAACATGAGAGATTCCATACAAAAAGAAGTGAAGGAATTAACAGACAAAGTAACAAGCCTTACAAGCAGAAACACAGAATTGGAGAAACACATTGAAGAACTCGAAGGAAAACTGCAAACAAAAAATGATCAAGAAACCAACAAAGAAATAAAAGGCAAAGCACTGGAAGGAAAGGTCCAGTATCTAATGAAAAAGGACAAAAGAAACAACCTAAGAATTGTGGGTATACCAGAAGGGGAGGAAGTAGGGAAAGGGGAAGAACAAGTAGTCAGAGAGATAATAGCGGAGAACTTCCCCACCCTCTGGAAGGATACTGCAATGCCAATACAGGAAATAAAAAGAGTTCCCAATAAGATAGACCCCAATAAACAAACACCAAGACACATGGTAATCCAATTGGCAAAAAACAAAGAGAAAGAAGAACTCCTTAAAGCAATAAGGAAGAAAAGAAACCTCAAGTACCAAGGTAGGGACATAAGAATCAAACCAGATCTCCCATTTGAAATAATTCAAGCAAGAAGACAATGGAATGACATATTTAAACGACTGAATGAAAGAAATTTCCAACCTAGGGTCCAATACCCAGCAAAACTTACATTCATATGGGAGGATAGACTAAAAACATTCTCAAACAAGAACGAATTTGAACTATTTGTGCAAACAAAACCGATCCTAAACGACTTACTCAAAGACGAATTACACAATCCAAACCCCCGATTGTAACAAAAACCACCCTACACAACACAACTACACAACAATCCTCTCTCTCAATAATCTCCCTAAATGTTAACGGACTAAACTCTCCAATTAAAAGACACATAGTAGAGAACTGGATTAGGAAAAATAAACCGGACTTCTGCTGTCTGCAAGAAACACACCTACAGATGCAGGATAAGCACAGGCTTAGAATAAAAGGATGGAAAGTGATTATTCAGGCCAATGGAAAACAAAAAAGAGCAGGGACAGCAATTCTTATATCAGACCAAATTGCATTCAACCTCAAGAAAGTGATCAGAGACAAAGAGGGTCACTACTTACTGATCAGGGGAACATTAGATCAAGAAACACTAACCCTGGTCAATATCTATGCACCTAATGTAGAGCCAGCAAAATATGTGAGGCAACTACTGGCAAACCTGGAGAAACACATGAAGGGAAATGTGATAATAGCAGGGGACCTCAATACTCCACTATCACCACTGGACAGATCCACCAAACAGAAAAATAGCAAAGAAATAAGAGCTCTGAATGAAAAATTAGAAGATTTAGGGCTAATAGACTTATATAGAGCCCTCCACCCCCAGAAAGCAGAATACACATTCTTCTCAAGCCCACATGGAACCTTCTCCAGAATAGACCATATATTAGGATACAAAGCCAACCTATATAAGACCACAAAGGTAAGGATCATTAGAAGTACCCTCTCAGATCACTATGCCACAGAGCTCAAAATTGAGGTCAAGAAGAAGCAATGGAGAAAAACTAATACCTGGAGATTAAACAACATGCTGCTCAACAACAGCTGGATCAAAGAACAACTCAAGGAAGAAATAAAAAGATTCCTTGAGACAAATGACAATGAAGAGACAACATGTCAAAATTTATGGGAAACAGCAAAAGCAGTAATTAGGGGGAAACTCATAGCAATTCAGGCCTATGTCAAGAATCAGGAAAATAACAAAACCAACAGTTTAAAAGATCACCTCAAAGAATTGGAACATCAGCAACAGAGAAGTCCAACCACATCCAGAAGGCAAGAAATAATAAAAACCAGAGCAGAAATAAACAACATAGAAACCAAGAAAACAATTCAAAAAATCAATGAGACCAGGAGTTGGTTTTTCGAAAAAATAAACAAGATAGACAAACCACTGGCAAAACTCACCAAAAAAAAGAGAGAAAACACCCAAATCAATAGGATCACAAATGAAAGGGGAGAGATTACAACAGAACCCCAAGAAATACAACATATCATGAGATCATATTATGAACAACTATACTCAACTAGGCTAGAGAACCCAGTAGAAATCGATAGATTCTTGGAAAAACACCCTCTTCCAAGACTGGAAAAGGAAGATCTAGAAATCCTAAACAGACCAATCACCTCAGAGGAAATTGAAGATGTAATTAAAAAACTTCCTAAGAACAAAAGCCCAGGCCCAGATGGATTTACAGGTGAATTCTATCAAACATTTCAAGAAGAGTTACTACCACTTTTCCATAGGCTCTTCCAAACCATAGAAAAAACAGGAATCCTCCCCAACTCCTTTTATGAGGCTAATATCACACTCATTCCCAAAGAAGGCAAAGACACTACCAAAAAAGAAAACTACAGACCAATCTCACTAATGAACATAGATGCAAAGATACTCAATAAAATATTAGCAAACCGAATCCAGCACTTCATCAAAAAGATCATACATCACGATCAAGTGGGATTCATCCCAGGAATGCAAGGTTGGTTCAACATACGCAAATCAATCAACATTATACACCACATCAACAACATGAAAGACAAAAACCACATGATCATATCAATCGATGCAGAGAAGGCATTTGACAAAATCCAACATCCTTTCATATTAAAGACACTCAGCAAAATAGGGTTAGAAGGAACCTTCCTCAAGATAGTTACAGCTATCTATGAAAAGCCTACAGCCAACATTATACTCAATGGTGAGAAACTAGAAGCATTCCCACTAAGATCAGGAACTAGGCAAGGCTGTCCACTCTCTCCACTCTTATTCAATATAACCTTAGAAGTCCTAGCAATAGCAATCCGACAAGAGAAGGAAATCAAAGGAATTCAAATTGGGAAAGAGGAACACAAGCTATCTCTCTTTGCCGACGATATGATGATATACATCGAAAAACCTAAAGAGTCCACAGTAAAACTCCTAGAAACAATTAACCAATACAGCAAAGTGGCTGGTTACAAAGTCAATACACAAAAGACAGTAGCGTTTCTATATACAAACAATGAAGTTGAGGAGAGAGAGATTAAAAATACAATTCCATTTAAGATAGTATCAAAAAATATCAAGTATCTAGGAATCAACCTTACAAGAGAAGTGAAAGACCTATACCAGGGAAACTTCAAAACACTCCAGAAAGAAATTGAAGATGATCTAAAGAAATGGAAGAACATCCCATGCTCATGGATAGGTAGAATTAACATAATCAAAATGACTATCCTACCCAAACTCCTATATAGATTTAATGCAATCCCTATCCAAATCCAGACACAATTCTTTAAAGAATTAGAACAAGCATTCACAAAATTCATCTGGAACCACAAAAGACCCAGGATAGCCAAACAAATACTGAAAAACAAGAAGCTGGGAGGCATCTCCTTACCTAACTTGAAACTATACTATAAAGCCATAGTAATCAAAACAGCATGGTACTGGAACAGAGACAGGACATCAGACCAGTGGGTCAGAACAGAATTCCCAGACATAAACCCCCAGGTATATAGCCAACTAATATTTGATAAAAGAGGCTAGAATTTGAAATGGAACAAAGAAAGCCTATTCAACAAATGGTGTTGGTACAACTGGAAAACCACATGTACGAAAGTGAAAATCAACCCATACCTTACTCCTTATACAAAAATCAACTCAAAGTGGATCAAAGACCTTGAAATCAGACCCGAATCCATAAAGTTTATTGAGAATAAAATAGGCAGAACACTCAAAGACCTATATATCAAAAAGGTCTTTGAGAATGGAGCACCAATGGCAAGAACGTTAGCATCAAATATAAACAAATGGGACTACATCAAACTAAAAAGCTTCTGCATGGCAAAAGAAACCCTGCTTAACGCAAGAAGACAGCTAACAGAATGGGAAAAAATCTTTTCACTCGACATATCAGATAAAGGGCTGATATCTAGAACATACAAAGCACTCAGAAAGCTGAGCCCCCCAAAAGCAAACAAAGCTATAAAAAAATGGGGAGATGAAATGAATAGACACTTCTCTGAGGAAGACAGAAGGATGGCCAACAAACACATGAAAACATGCTCACCTTCACTCATCATCAGGGAGATCCAAATCAAGACAACAATGAGATACCACCTTACACCAGTGAGGATGGCCCACATCAAAAATAATGGAAACAACCTTTGTTGGCGGGGATGCGGTATGAAAGGAACTCTCATCCACTGCTGGTGGGAATGTCCCCTAGTCCAACACCTATGGAGGAAAGTCTGGAGAGTGCTCAAAGAACTCAGAATTGAGCTGCCATTTGACCCAGCAATTGCCCTCCTAGGCATATACCCACAAGATGGAAGGACATTCATTCCAAAATACATATGCACCCCACTATTTATCGCAGCACTCAGTATAATAGCCAAATCTTGGAACCAACCTAGGTGTCCAACAACGGATGAATGGATCATTAAGATGTGGTACATATACACAATGGAATATTACATGGCAGTTAGAAATGATACAATCACAGACTTTGCAGCAACGTGGATGGACCTAGATCATGTTATGTTAAACGAAGTAAGCCAGAAGACAAAAGATAAACACAGAATGGTAGCACTATTCTGAAACACCTAGAACATATATTTTATACACAACTAATACCTAACAATCATATAACAGGGTTTAACAGGGTAGAAACTCCGATCACTGTAATAGTCAACATATACGTGGGAGCAGTGTCCAAAATACATGAAAAAGGAACAATGCAAACTCTTGACTGCACATTATACCACAAAGAAAACAGCAACAACAGAAACAGCAACATGGAGAGAACAGGTATGTAACCAGACTCCTACAACAAAGGCCCACAATAATCCCTTAGAGATCGTAAACAGGAACACAAGTATAGAACACCGCGGGAAATCACGTAATGCAATGGCAACATACCATAACACTACGTTTTAATCCCTTTACCTTACTATATTTTAAAAATAACCTCTCAGCTTTTCTTTCCACAGGCGCCCTTAGATACAAAGGGCGGACAAACTAAGATGGCAACTCGGGATACCACACGAGATACCATACCTTGCTTGCACTATGAGACGGCCACGAGAAAACTCTTTAACATTCACTTTATCTCTAGGTTAAACCTTCTTTTAGGAATCGAAGCACGTGACCAGTCAGACCACCAAAGCAGTACCTGCGATGTACAGACCTAAACTACAGGCTCTAGTCATCGAACACATTCAACCAAACCAGCATTCCCTTGCTATTCTCTCCTTTCTTCTCTCTATTTTTTTTTCTCTTTTCTTTTTCTCTTCTACTCTTCTCTTTACTTTTTTCCCTTTCTCTTCTCCCTTTCTACGGTATTTTCTCTTTTCTCTTCCTTCATACCCCTCCCATATATCTTCCCCTTTCTCCCCCCCGGAAATCCAACTATCCCTTCACCCCTCAATCCCATCCAGATCTCCCACCATATTAAAACTCTCCACCCTCAGCCCTTAATCTTTTAGGCATCAAGATCGACCTCCTACCCAATGAACCAGTACCCAGCACCCAGGCGAGGGGACACCCAACCGAACCCACACATCGTCTCCTGCAAGAAAAGACAGCCAACTCCCCTGTGGACACATGCTGCGAGACCCTCCCTACCAACTCCCCCTAACATGGACTGTTTCTTGAAACCGGACTTAGGTCCAATAGTATCCCCAATGCAAGAACTCTTCCAAGACCTCCCAGCTGCAAATTTTTACCAATCTGAAGGGGGGCAGGGGGTGTGATTGGAAGATGCCTGGGAACCCACACACCACAAGAAAAATCCAAAAGACAATGGGAAAACTGTACTTCCAACATAGGCATAAGACCTGTAATACACCAACTCTTTACCTGTTCTCTCCCAAATGCAAAGTAGTCTTTTGCACCACATTGGTCCTTTAAAAACTTCGCTAACTCATTTTAATTTTTTTATATTTTTTTAATTAACTTATTTATTTAAATGTTTGCCTTACATATACATTTGTGGGCACATACACTTTTATTTCCTTTTTTTTTTTTTTTTAATCGTCTTTGGGTATGTGACCTATCTCTGTTACTCACTCTGTCCACCCCAAATACTCCGACATATAATGGAGCACCACTTCCCCCTGCAAAGGCACACTAAATAAAGGGGAAATCTTACATAGTAAAAAAAAAAAAAGAGCTCTTATCTACTAGAGATAGGAACTCATAGTTGTTTACAATACAGGGTTATCTCCTACCTTGAAAATATGTCATGTGGAATCAACTTAGACCTCAGGTGATTAGATACCATTCAACCAGCCTTGAACCCTGGATCCCAGACATAGAAACGGCACAGCTCCTCACAACAGCTGTAAGAAACAATCTCCATCTGGGACAGCCTTATTACTGCAGGGTCAACAACAAGGGCCAGCTCTAACATGATATCTCGACAATGAGGAAAATGTGAACAACTTGACCTTAGAGCAGTTTAGCCTACCTCACCAGCTAACGACAAGACAAAACCAGAAGACGTGGCACCCTTTGGTAGGTCCAAAAGCCAAGATCGTGATTTACAGATGACTGGATACTAGAACCACGACCAGACTGTATACATCTTGGGACCAATAAAAAAGCCCTAGTCTAGGGTTTGAACTAAGACCTGCACAATAAGCATGATCCCCAGTCCCAAAGGTCCGGCAGAGACAATTGTAACGGAAAGGGGCTTCTGGAAGAACAAAGAAAGACGCTATCCTAGATGCCTTCCTAGGTTCAGCGCAAAGACCAAGATCACCAACCACAGAAGATGGATTAAAATGGCACTGAGGTAACAGAACCTCCAGATTCACAAAGACTGACTTCACCATAAGTCCCACCTCAGGATATGTACAGATACTGGGACTGCTAAACACAGAGCTCTGACGGTATCACACTGGACAGAGCAGAAGCTTTCCACACACCAAAAAAAAAAAAAAAAAAAAAAAAACCACAACCTGGAGAGTAATGATCCTGAGCAAAGACTAGAGCTGATTCCATGACAGTATACTCCAAGGACGGAGAAACCCCATATCTTATAGGGCAAGTGAATTCCTTTTCGAATGACCCCAATATCTACTGTGCCAGGGCAGGAGGGAAAAAAAAATACAAAAAACACAAAACCTTGGTTATGTATATATATATATATATATATATATATATATATATATATATATATATATATATATATATATATCTTACCTTCATTTATTATTGTTATTATTATTTTTATTTACCTAGCTATTTTGGTCGATTCCTCAGTTTGGATGTGATTATTGAAATTGTTGGCCCCAATTATTCTTTTTTTTTTTTCTTTCTTTTCTTTCTCTTCCTTTCTTTTCTTTCGTTATGTGCTACACCATGTTTCTTATTTCAAGACCACGGCGTGTTTTTTGTTTGTTTGTGTTTGTTTTTAGTTTGTTTTGGTTTATTTTTTATCTGTTTTTTTGTGGTGCTTATCGTTATAGCTGGAGTCCTCACTGGATATTTGACACTTCTTTTGGTACTGGTGGAGTGTTTCAACTTCTTTTTCTCCTTCATTTCCCAAATCGATGATGAGAACCTCTAGAAGGATTCTGCCCATTTTCGGGGTATTAAACTCTTACCCCCGGTTTATTTATTTTCTCTTTTTCAGGCAAAACCACGCAACTTGAACTAGCTACCCCTGCCCCTACTTAGAGGGGGAAATAAGGGAGGCATCAAGACCAAACTGATGCAAGACTACTAAGTAGTTGGTTAGAGACAGAGGGGACCACATATTCTAGCCGCCCTGGGGGTGAGGGAAGAGGAAATGGGAGGTAAGACAGAAACGGGGGAGTAGGGAGGACAATTTGGGGATGGGAATCCCCCCTGATTTTATGTAAATATGTACCTAAAATATTATTGTCAACAATATGTAAGCCACTATGATCAAAATAAAAATTATATTAAAAAAAAAAAAAGAAAAGTAATACAGTTGCAAATTGATAACTCTTAATCAAAACCATTTAGCACAACTAAACTTTTAAAGTCAAATAGAAGAACATCTGGATTTTGTTTTTTATTTTATTTCTTTAATTTTATTTTGCTTTTGGCCCACAGCAGGCTAGGGATCCTTTCTGGTTGAGTGAAGGAACCAGATGGAGTGGCAAGGATGAAATCCAGTTGGACTGCCTGCCTCAGAAGTGCCTTGATTGTTGTGAAATCTCTTAGGCCCTAGGTTTTGCTTTTTAACAAGAATCTTTTTTTAGGAACGTTGGTATGTTATTGCTGTAGTGTTGAATTGTAACTCTGTGTGATGGACTATTGCATGAGAGAAGTAATATTAATAAAATTGTATTTCTAGATTTGCATATATGGAAAAGAATAAATGAACATATGTATATATAGGTAGGTAGATAGATAAACTATATCATAGAAAGTTTATTGTTACTTATTTTTAAAACCATTTAGAATTTGAGAAAAATATGCTTAGTTCCATGATGTGTATTTGTAACCACTAACAAAACAAAACAACAACAACAAAACATTGTAAGTATGCAAAACCATCTAGATCCTTTCAACACCCAAAATTCAGCATTGCAGATAATCCTTATAATAAAATTTTTAAGGAAATGTGGACCACTGTGCTAGAAATCCACAGCTCTGAGCTCTAGATTTCCTTTGACAACTTGTATGACTGTGATGGAGGCATAATACATTGATATTCTTGCTGCTACTTGGGGAGATGCATGCACTATATGAATAAGAGCTCCCTATAAAATCAAGCCTGTATTCACTAGTACTTACCAGACAACCTTTTCCTTCTCTTCTTCCTTCTCTTTCTTTTCTCACTCTGACTTTATTTTTTTCTGCATAATTTCAATAAATTAAATCCTTATCTAAAGCTCTCCCCAAGACTTACAACTACTAATAGTAAAAACAATATTATTTTGTAAATTTTTTACTTTTATATTTATATTACCAATTACCAAGAAAGTTAGAAAATCAGTAGTAAAAATAACTCATATTTTTCTTATTTATATGTTATGTCATTTTCATTAAAATATTCGAATGGCGGGCCAGAGAGATAGCACAGCGGCGTTTGCCTTGCAAGCAGCCTATCCAGGATCAAAGGTGGTTGGTTCTAATCCCGGTGTCCCATATGGTCACCCGTGCCTGCCAGGAGCTATTTCTGAGCAGACAGCCAGGAGTAGCCCTTGGGCAACGCCGGGTGTGGCCCAAAAACGAAAAAAAAAATTTGAATGGAGCACGAAAGCCTAGGACTGACTGTGGTTGATCCCCTGGCGTCCCTTATGGTACCGCAAGCCAGGAGAGATTTCTGAGCACAGAGCCAGAAGTAACCCCTGAGCATCACCAGGTGTGGGCCAAAAACCATATGTGTGTGTGTGTGTGTGTGTGTGTGTGTTACTTACTTAATGTATCACTTAAATTATAAGTGATAGTTGTTACATTATTATATTTTATAGATTAATGATTTGAAAATAAAATCAAATTATTCCTAGATTAAATTAGTAAATAAATAAAATCTATGTTTTTGTTCTACATGGAAAAGTTAAATATGAGATCTGAATCAGTGCTTAACTGGGATTTAATAAAATATTAATTAGTATAAAAATAGTTGAAATGCATTATGAAGAAAAATAGAAAAGTTTCAGGAAAAGTGGACAAATATTTGTGATTGAGAACCAGTTTCTTAGAGGTAAGTGGAAAATTGATTGCCATTTTGTTCAGTATTCATTCTTAAAACGTTACAAGGATGGAAACACGAAACTGATTAGAGAATAAATAACCAATAAGGTACCTTAAGAAAAAGAAATCTAGATTTTCAAATGTTGAGTCCAGAGTTCATGAGATCAAAACAGGGTGATGATGCAAAAGAAGATTTTATGAGCTAGGATGAAGTGAATTAGAATAAAAATCAATAAAACATTTTATGTTACTCTGTTAAATGGAATACCAGCAAGATCTTAAACATAATGGATGCATAATTTGTCTTTCACATTTGAAGGCTTTTCAGGTTACTTGTGTTTGGTTTGTAAAAGCCAGACACACTTAGGAGTCATTTATATTGACAAGAAACAGGGTTAACTTGGATTAATGTTATTATTTATAAGAGAAAGTAAATATTATATGTGCATGTTATATATTATATTAAGCGGTTTTCAGACACCACTTATATATGCTGCAATTCAATTTAATTCTGACCCTATTAACTTGGAGATAGAGTCAGAATTATAAGTTAAAGAAAGAATACTTCAGCTTCTAAAAAAGGCTGTGGTCCATGATGGCTGATCCTGTGATCCAGGTTGGCATTTGATCTTTTTCAATTGATTCAAGATTAGAGGTCCCTATGTCCTCCTAATTGGGTTTGATCAACATGCTACAGTCACTCGCAAGACTTAGAAAAAAGGCTTTACTTACTAAAAAAATGGATGGAAAGTGGTAGAAATATGGAAAGGTATATAGACTTTTATGCACAATTTAGGCATCTACTCTCCCTAGATCACTTTGGGTTATGTACTTAAAATTATTTTTGCAGAGCCAGGGTGATAACACAGCGGTAGTTGCATTTACCTTGCATATAGCCAACCCGATATGGACCTGGGTTTGATTCCCGGAATCCCTATGGTCCCTCGAGCCTGACAGGAGCAATTTTTGAGTGCAGAGTCAGGAGTAACTTTTGAGGGCACACGATGTGGCCCTCAAACCAATATATATATATATATATATGTGTGTGTGTGTGTATATATACATATATGTATATATATGTTTGTATATATATGTATATATGTATATATATGTATACGTATATATGTATGTATGTATACGTATATGTATGTATGTATATGTATGCATGTATGTATATATATGTATGTATATATTTGTATATATATTGCTTCTTATCATTTTGCTTTTATAAAGCCATCATTACAGAATCACGATACACAAAATCCATGTCATTGATGAATGAACTCCATTTTAACACTCTCTGCCACTCATATTTTTAGGGGTAAACAGAAAGTTTCAACTCTTGAATATATATTTTACAATTGATTCAGCAACCACAAGTATCTTAAGTGACCCCATATCACCTCAATAAAGAAGCAAAATGCAGATCTTTCTCATTTTATTATTTAGAAAATTTTAAGTTTTAGAAAAAACCTTTATATAAGGTACATGGAATGTGACCAAATGTTTATATAAAACGTCTTATAAAAAGATCAATTTTAAAATGAAATGCTAATATAAAGTTTAAATAAAATGTTTATGTAAGTATTTAAAAAATATTTTCCCAGTGCTACACACAGCATCCCACATGGTCCTCTAAGCCAGCCAGAAGTTATTTCTGGGCATAAAATCGGGAATAAACCCTAAGCACTGTTGGGTGTGGCCTATAAACCTTAAAAACATTGAAACATTGATCAACGAGGAGACTACATTTTCTTGACCTAAGAAGTTGATCCAAGAATCAGGGTGACATCACAGTGTGTAGGGCATTTACTTGCATGTTGTTGACCAGGTTTGATCCCTAGTACCACATATGTTCCCCTAAATAAGTCAAAAGTGAATCTTAAGATAAAGCCCTGAATACTTCCAGGTATACCTCCCACCCCTTCAAAAAAAAAAAAAGAAAGAAAAATAGATCTCCATCTATGGCTTTCATGCAAAATAGAAGAAATTCATAGTAACTAAAACAAAGAATAAGTTTCCGGGACATGGGCCATATTTAAATTAGTAAGGTGGAGCATTTAAAAAAAGATTCAGAAAACAGAATGTTGATACTACACCAGGAATTCCTTCCTACTGTTTCCCAGAGCTTCAGAGTTCTGAGAAAAGTCTTGACGAAATTGAATTTCTTGTGGAGAAGCAGCTGTTTCAAAACTAGGTAAACAATGGAATATAGTTCTTCAGCAACTGAAGAAAACAATAGACTTCCTGCAGACCAGAGGCTATTTAGAAACTAAGCAGAAAGTCTTAAATGAAATAAAAGTAGTCAAACTGACTAACTTTTGCCACCATTTCCCATAGATGTCCCACTGAGTAATGAATTTGGTCTACTGTTAATATTGTAAAAAATTTACATATCGTTCTGTGGCATTTATAACATGATTTTTATAATTCTAACATTTTTAAAAGGGGATGGTTTAGGGCCACACCCAGCGATAGTCTGGGCTTATTCCTTGCTTTTTGTTAAGGTATCACTCCTAGTTTGCCTCAAAGGATTATATGGGTTACAGAGAATTTGAACCAGATAAATACCATGCATAGCAAGTATTCTAATAGATGTTCTGGTCTCAAGTTCTAACTTTATTGACATTAGTTTCACATTGATTTTTTTTAAATCAATTTCTCTTTTAATTGTCAGTTATTTAATTAATATTTTGTTGTCTTAGATGTTTACAGTAATAGTGTAATAGTTTCAGCGAAGAGCCCTATAAATGGAGTAAATTTCCCTTTTTGAAATTATTCTACACATATAGGAAAACCTATTGCTCAATGAGAAAAACCTATGACATAATTAGATTACCATTCAAGCCATATTTCCCAAAGTTTGGACAGAGTTAAGAGGCTTGCTAGATAATATTTTGAGAGGTCTAGATGAATACATTTATTAGCATAAAATTTCTCCAAGAAGTTCCCTTAATACTTTTCAGAATGAAAATAAGATTTGTAATAGAAACATTTTGAGTTTAATATAAATACATCTATGCTTTTGTAATCTATACATTTTGTATTTTATTAAAATAATGATGTGTTGCTGGAGCAATTTTACACTGGGTAGGGTAACCCAAGGTTCATTTCTAGCACCACACTGGATCCACAAAGACAACCAAAAATGATCCCTGAGAACAGAATCAAAGTAAGTGTGGCCAAAGTGTGTCCACCTACATATAACTAATTATGAACGGTGGTTTTTTTAAATTAAATAAAAATTTATGACATGGACATCTACAATGATGTAAAATTTTAATTTTTTTTGAAAAAGCAAAATGGCAATGGGAGAGCAGCCTAGTTCTCTGGAAATCTTCATTTGCATGCATCTGGAACAGAATTCAAATTATCGTACCATATTTCCTCTACCCTAGCATCACTGAATGCGGTACACGAATGGAGTGGCTTTGATATTTTTTTAGCAATGCGAGGTTCAAAAGTTATACACTCTCCAGCCTTTGCATTTAACCTACTGAATAAATATCTGTGATTAGCCCCACATATATTTGGAGCTCCACCCTTCACCCCCCCAAAAATAAAGATAAAATCTAGTTAATATTTACCAGTTATTTTTTTTAATTATATATGTGTGACTTTAGCCATATTTTATATAAGTGGATACATATAATCTTATGTATCTAGGAAACTTAAAATGAATAATTTGAAGATAAAATTATTTAAGTCATATTTAAATGTTTTCAAAAGTGTTTGTTATTGGTTTATTTTTAAAATGAAGAATAAGATTGTCAAAAAATATTTTATGACATTTTTAAAGCAGCGGGTATCTGGACTCTGCATAAATTCCAGTCATGTTTGCGTTGACTGTCTTAGTGAAATCCTATATCACAATAACATCACCACTGATAAAATTTGAAGAAGCATTATAATTTGAGTAGCATACTAGAATCAAAATAAATATAAAAGGGTAAAGCATTGATTTTTAATAATAAGAAGCTAACGAATAACCTTTTCATAGGGACAGAATGATTTTTTACATGTGTTTTTAATTTAAAATAATAGGTTCCCTATTATTTAATATTATATATCACATTTATAAAGTCACAGCAGTAGTTTAAAACAACTAAAAAACGTCAGTAATGTTACTTAGATCTTGTTAAGCAAACTAATTCCATTGTAGAAATTCAAAGTATTCAAATTGCTTTTTTTATTTTATAAGAAAATGCCAATATAAAGTGTTCTACATACAAAATTAATTTATGTGGATGATATATACTTATATGCACAGACATAACAAGTACTAGTGTAGTAAAATAATGTGTCAACATGTTTATAGAAGAAAAAAAAATATTTTAGTAAGACAGTATTTTCTATTGGTAGCATTTTAAACTTATGTACTACTTCATAAAAGAAATATGCATACATATTTTAAATTAATATAATATTTAATTTTATCATGTAATTTTGAGTAATAAAATGACTTAATAAATACTTAAGAAATATGAATTTATTATCAATGTTTTAAATATTGAGAACAAAAAATAGTATACACAATTTTGTCATTTCATTTGATAACATTATTTTCTTTTACTTAATACTACTTCCTAAAATCAGTGGGAAACTTTATTTTTTTTCATTATATCGGAAAAACATACATAATAAAAAAGTAAAATATCTTGCTGTTTGCTGAGTCTTGAACTAAATTGGAGAAAACATGCTAAGTGAAGTAACTCAGAAAGAGAAAAAGACAAACATTATTTGGTCTCAGACTTGTAGGGAGTAGAAAGATAGAAATCATGGAATTAAACAATCCCCAGTGGGAGCAAACCCTGAGATCATAGCAAGAGAGCTCTGAACTGGGGATTCTGGTATAAAATCAGGTATTAATTTTATAAATTTTATTAAAAATTTGTAAGTTATAAAAAGTTATAAAATATTTTTATTTCTTTTATGGAAAGCACTTTGGTATAATGGTGACTGGATACTGACAGTTCAGAAGTTGAATTTAGAGTAGCACACAGCAAATATAAAACAAAAAAAAGACCTTAGGCATTATAAAATATTTTATATTTAGTAAAAAAATTCCTTTATAGTTTATTATTCATATATATTTCTATGTAAATATTTACTAGAGAAATGTAATTTTAATGCCATGGCTTTAAATCTGTCTTTTTTTTATACATGATAATTAAGAAAATATTTGTATTTTCAAATTTTTACATAATTAAAACAGATAAAATATTAAGAAATAAATGAAAAGAGAAATATTCTGGAGAAAAATCAGAGAAAAATAAATAAAGAGAAATACCTAAGATAAAAGTAAACTAAGTTAAGGTAAGATTTGTGCGACCAATATTATGTCAGCATTCAGAAAGAACAGGAAGCGGAAATACTCATGATTTGATGCTCAAGGCAGGATGTGGACTACCATATAATGTTTGGAATTAAACCCAAAGAAACTAATTGCAAAGCATTCATTCTATACTATTTGAGTTAACTCTTCCACTGAATAATATTCCATTTTATAACACTAAAGATAAATCAAAACATTTAAAGAAACTAGTTATTGGAAATAAGATTTTCATCTAGGTTAGAATAAAATTTTACACCTTTAATACTAATATCACTAGATATAAATTTGTTAAAGCTTAAGGATATAAGGATACTCTTCATTTAAATAGACGTCTTAGAAAATATAACTAGTTTCATGGAAAAAAGTTAATACTTAGTTTTTATTATCTCAATGCAAAAATGATCAACCCTTTCTTGAATTCATGCATATTTTAGTGGTTTTCTTTTGTATCTTAATTCAGCTCTCATTTTACCTGTAGCTCTAAGGTGGACATTGAATCATCTATAACTGTGTACCAGATTAAGACACTGTTTATAGTAGATTAAATATAGTTAATGCTATCAAATATATGATAAAATATTAGGTTAAATCTAGTATATTTATAGTTACCAATAGCAGTTAATATGTTACGAGACAGTTTCTACAGTTACTTACACACACCACAGTAAAATTGAATAGCAATTTAGATGATTCATTTAAGTCTGGTCTCTACACATGGTATCTCTCCTTATTAACATTCTTCATCATCAGGTATTTGCTATACTAATGTGCATACATTACACATTATTTTTAAGAACTTTTTGGGGGTCCATACCTGACAATGCTCAAGAGTTATTCCTTGGCTCTGCACTCTTGGTGGATTTAGGAGACTATATTAGGATGCAAGGAAAATATCCTACAAGATGTACTGTTTTTCAGGACCTCTAAGATATTATTTTATATAATTTAGTATCATAAATTATGGGCCGGGCGGTGGCGCTAAAGGTAAGGTGCCTGCCTTGCCTGCGCTAGCCTTGGACGGACCGCGGTTCGATCCCCCGGTGTCCCATATGGTCCCCCAAGCCAGGAACAACTTCTGAGCACATAGCCAGGAGTAACCCCTGAGCGTTACCGGGTGTGGCCCAAAAACCAAAATAATAACAACAATAATAATAATAATAATAAATTAGCAAAGGATTTGGGCAAATATGTAACTGCTTTCATTTAATAGGAGATCTTTCTTTCAATATATTTGTGGCATTAAGTTTTTTGCCTTACTTCTCTGACTCATCACTGTAGTTTGATCCCTGGCACAATATATGGTTCCCATGCCCCTCCAAGAATGAGTCCTGAACATAGATAGATTGGTGAATAAGCTTTAAATACAGCCAGGTATGTCTGCCAAAATTAAAAACAAACCAATCACAAATAATAAGAATTACAGCAAACTTGATAAAGTGCATGAATATGAGAAACCTGGAAGTGTTTTTTTTTTCAAATATTAACCCATTTTTATTTGCTCATTATGTTCTCCCTTTATTACTTGCACTTCTATTTTAGTTAAAATAAAGAAATATATAGCAAGATACAATATATAAGATTAGATAAAAAATTTTATGAGTGAATAGTTTTAAAGGATATAATAGCATTGTTAGTACCAGTTCAGTATGACAGAACTTCTTGGAGCTTAGCTTTAGTTTTATTAGGTTCTCAATTATTTTCCGTTTATTTTATTTTATTTTTTATTTTTTATATATATTTTTTAGGTTTTTTTGGGGCCCTACTCGGTGACGCTCAGGGGTTACTTCTGGTTATATGCCTAGAAATCGCTCTTGGCTCAGGGGACCATCTGGGATGCAGGGGATTGAACCTAGTTCTTTCTTGAGGGTTAGCCACCTGCAAGGCAACAGCCCTATAGCTGTGCTATCACTCCGGCCACTCAATTAGTTTCAGTTTAATGAAAACCATGAGAAATATTCCTTGCAACT
Organism: Suncus etruscus; assembly: GCF_024139225.1. NCBI lineage: Eukaryota > Metazoa > Chordata > Mammalia > Eulipotyphla > Soricidae > Suncus > Suncus etruscus. Next base: position 69,528,567 of record NC_064860.1, read on the forward strand.
TTCTAAAAAATTACATTGGATGGAAATTAAAATTAAAATGTCATAAAAACACATATATTAAATCTAGATATAGTACATAACTATAATCAACTTGTGATGAAAAGAGTTGAGCAAAATTCAGTTTTAGTCACCATATAAATTCAGTCAGCCCTGCTAGGAATATTCATGAGCTCAGAGCCTTGTATAAGCACTGAGCACTATGGAATATTGTCACACAACAAATCAACAAAAACAACCACAAAACACACTAATCTTAGTATTTTGCCATACTATTAAGATGTTTATTATCTTTAATTGTTACAATTGATAACACTTTCAATGTTGTTACTACCCAAAATAAAACTTAGGAATTCAGCTTCTCTTGAGAATGTATTTGCAAGTTACATTAACAGAAGGTCTTAGTGTTCATAATACAGATTTGATCACTTGACAATTAATAATCTTAAATATCCAATTAATTCAGAGAAGAGAGGAGTCAGTTCAATAATTTTGGATACAAAGTATAAATAATTTAAGTTTAAAAATGATTAAATATAATATAATATATAATTAATTGCAATTATTAATTATATGATTACAGAGTATGTATGTGTGACCTGATTATAAAATATTTTATACATTTTAAACAAAAATTGCTCTTTATTGATAATCAGATTATGAGCTACATACAATTATGTTTAAATCTATATGACTAATAGCTTGGTATAATAGTTGGTAATACTGCTTTGGAAATTAAATGCCTTATTAATACATATATAAGCCCATTAGAAAATAATGATAATATATATAAATAACATATTTTTCAGTATTTTACAACTTATTCTGGTTTGCTTCTTGCAATCTAGGTCTTTTTAAAGTAGCGCCTTTATTTTTTTCTAATGATCATATCAATTAGTCTGTATAACTTTGTATCTCAATGACCAAAAAAAAGTTTTTTATAAGAAAATATTTTGAAGTTTCATTGAGAGCACCGGTTATGTCTAGAATATTATTTGTAATTTTCCATTCAATATCTTCAAGATTATCTTGCAAAATCCTCAATGAAGAGTCAATTACCTTTATATCTCGACAATAAAGACAGAGCATTCAGTAGAATGAATGATAGTGACCAGGGAGGAAAATAGGTTGTCAAACTATGTCAACTTATCACTGAGGATTTCCTCCCTAAAAATGACAGGGAGGATACATGATGGTCTTAGACTTAATAGATAGGGTAGCAACAAATGGGAAATGATAATAACCTATGTACTGTGATTCTGATGTATTGCTGTATGTGCAAAGGTAAACTATTAAATAGATATCTAGGGTATTATTACAGACTCAAAATAGTAATGATGTGTATTTTGTATATTTTATTAGTAGAAACAATTGCTATTCTTCCAGAAGAATACTAATACTGTTGTTTTACCAAATAAAAAATTAGAGCAAGGGGAAGGCTTTTTAGTATTGCTACAGGTTGAGTACATCAGGTTAACAGCTCATCAGGACAAGTGCCTTTTATCTTTACCTTTGATCAGAAGATAAATTCCTTTGTATGAAATAACTTTCAATTCAGGAAAATAAAGAAGCAGCCTGCTACCTGATTGAATTTTTTTCAGTGATGGATATCAAATAATCTGTCATCTTTTATCAAATATATTAATATAGTAAGTGGTTGAAAGGAAATAAATGCAACAAATAATGACAGAAGGACTATATAAAAATACTATAATTTGTTTCATTTGAAGGCATATCCCTGAGAAACACATGGCATATTTTCATGAGCAAATGAATTCATCAAGATTCACTTAAATTATTTCAGCATAAAATATAAACTCTAATAGATTAAAAATAAAATGTGCAAAATTTATAGTAATTCTCAGGCCTGTCATGGTTTTATTCAAAAGTCAGTTTTACAGTAGAATTCTAAATATAGTGCAAAGATATAAAGATAAAAATGTGTTCTTTTTTCTAAATACACTTTTCTCTTAATTTTATATATTTCTTCCTTAGATAACAGGTTACATGAAATCTGGAAAAATGGAAAATTTTCTAAAAAGAAAGGATAATATAAAATCCAATGTATACTTAGAAAAAAATAAATTTCTATACTAGATATTTTATGTTATCATAGGTACTGTAAATAATCTGTCTAGCTAAGTTTTGAAAAAATTCTACACATAAATAAAATTAATACATACCAATTTTATAACTATTTTCAGATTCTCACTCGAAATATAAAAGATACCAAAAATTGCAGTAATTTATATTACTCTAGATAATACTGGTATAAATAGAAGCTTTAATCCTTTCTTGAAAGCAAAATCTAGATCTGTAACAATATTAAGAAAACAATGTAATTATTTTTAACATAATTATATTCACATTATTATTCTTCATATTTTTTCATTTTGTCATATTATGAATAACATTAGGCAATATTATTCTATCAGAATTTTATATAGCTATGCCAATAAAAGAGTAGAAGTATTTTAAGGTGACTAAAAACATATTATACCTAACTTTACCTATTTTAAAATGTAAATTGTAACTTCACAGACCCCAACTATAATATAGTTATAGTTAGTGTCCTTACCTCTCATAAGTAGACATGTGATTGATTCTTAGAATTTTTATAGTCTGAGCCTTTGATGAGTGATTTCTAAATACTGAACCAAGAGTAAGTCTTGAGTACAGCTGGATGAGGCCCTCCAAACAATATCTGAATATATATATTATTTTCATTATTGCAATCGTATATCCTTTGGTTTATGAAGAACACAATATGATGCAAATAAAATTGAAAAGTGAGGAATAGGAAAGAAAAGTCAGGAAAAAACACAAATTAACATATTGTTGCCATATTTCAATCATGTTTTTACAAGGGTTTGACTGAATATTATTTAAATAACTAAATTGTCTTTCATATCTCATTAGAAGAAAATGTCAATAATTATTCCTCCATTTCTTTCAGAATTCAAAGTAGATCAGATTTTGTTACACACTGAGAGTACATTTATCATTCAGCATCTATAGGAACATCAGAAAATTGAAGTTTTTATTATATATAGCAATTTTTATAGAAAAAAACCTTTAATAAGCTATTTAAGCTAAGATAGAAGTACTCTGCAGAAAATCATAATCCCATGTAGAATTATGATTCTCCTTTTGGAAAAAAATTATTGAAAAGAAGGGATTGCCAGAAATCTGAGAGCCTGGTTTTATATATCTTTTTGGAAGACATTTTTGATTCACCTTCTAAGTCCCAACAGGACATATTCATGACTCTTTCTTCTTTTGGAACCTTGCATATAATTGGCATATTTTAGATCCCAAGCACTACATATATGGCCCCTAAATCCTAGAGGAGTCAAAATTCTTCTTATTCATTTTAATTGAATAGCTAAGTGACAATAATAAGTACATTATTGTTAAGCCAACAGCATAATTTATATTTATAAATTTATATCTTTCCAAATCATACCCATTAGACAAATCATAGCCATTAGACAATAAAGTTGTTTTTCTCTCTTTGATCCCTAACAACCTACTTTCCATACTGTCTCTATAAAATTAATTGTAGGTATATCATATAGGTGGAATTATAAAGTACTTTTCCCTTTTTGATTAGTTTATTTCACTTATTACAATGCATTCATGATTTATCCATGTGACACATGTATTATAATGTCCTCCTTTTATAGATAGAATAATATTATATTTTATGCACAAGTGTACTATTTGTATGTATGACATATAGTAATTTTTAAAGCAAAGGTCAGTGAAATTGTAAGAGAAAATCAAGAGAAAGGGACAGCAAATCCACTATTTGGCTCTTTGAAGAGATAAGTAAACTGATGAGCTACTACCCTGTCACCCACTCCCAAAATAAAATGTTAATATTACCTGATGGCCAGACCTGGCCACTTCTGGGAGGGTTCTATGGAAGATAATAAAAGGGTTGCCTCAGGTGTGTAAGGAGGTCTGCAGAAGCAAACAAAAAGTAGAAAACGAAGAGAAAGGACACACATTGCTAATAAATTAAGTAAAAGATGGGAAATCATGGCAAGCCCCATTAAAAGGATAATTTAAGAAAATAATGTAATAACAGGACATTTAAAGGAAATAAAGAAATAAAATTAATTATCTGGCCATAATTATTCTGAATGGTAAAATTTACCAAACTTTTTAACATAACAATTTGCCAAAATTCAAACAAAAATATACTGAAAAAGGATTAGTATAAAATTGATCAGTAAGTAATAACTCCTATAAGAAATAAGAAAATATTCAAAAGGAATTAACCATAGTAATATCAGTTTTAAGATATAATGTATTGCAATTTTCTTAAATATATAAATATATATCGGTTATAAATAAATATGTATTTTAATATTATATGATATTATATAGCAAAAAGTGCTTTCTAGTTCCTTCAATGAGGCTGGTATCCTAATAATAGAATCGGATATATATATTCCAATGTAAATTACTAAAAATCAATATTTAAATGGATTTAGAAAGCTTCCCCTAAACTATTTGCAAATTGAATCTAACAATGTATAAAAAAATTATGTACCATTATATGGCCAAGTCATACATGTCATAAAAATAAATATAAAATTTAACAAAGTTAATCAATAACACACAAAATCAACATGTAAATATTAACATGCAGAAAGTTACTAGTAATATAATTAGTTGCAGAAAATATCTGACAGTATCCAAAATGAAATTATGATAAAATTTCTGTCAGTGAAGTAAGATATAGAGTAGTTTGCAAAACTTCATAGGAATATTACAAAGCCTCTAGCAAACATTATCAATGTAAAGAAAATTGAAACTTTCCATTCAGTTGAGAAATAGTGCAAGCTATCCTCTCAGTTTCAATCTTTTATTAGAAGTTCTAGTTCATATAGTCAGAAAGTCAGGGAAATAAAGTTATATCAATTCAAAATTAAAATGAAATTTTGTTTGCAGTAGAAATGATTATAGATAAAATTTAAAAGAGTCACAGAAATTGCTAGAACGAAGAATATAATCATGAATAGTTTACTGGATAAAAAATTAATGTATATAAATCAATAATTATCCATATATTATCAATGATCATTTTTATTTTATTTCTAAGCCATAAAATAGTTATGCTACTACAACAAATCTAAAATAATAACTTAACCTGTTATAAATAAATTTTATTTTAATATTTCATGTAATTTATTATTTTATAATTTTCAATAGTAACACTATGTATTTACTATAATAATTGACTATTAAAATACTTTTTAAAATTTATATTTATGTTCAAATACATTTATCTGTAGTTTCTTCTTCTAGTTTTACAATATAAAGAAAATATAAAGTTCTCTATGTTCAAAATCTGCCTGACATATTTCTATTTACATGTATTTAAATATGCATTCAATAGGTTATCCTATTTAAAGACAAAAAAGTTTGTAGTTATTATTCTAAATATTATCTTTATCATTATGAACTAGTAAGATAAATTATAAATCTACGGAATCTACAGGTTCTATGGAAATATACACCATCCTCAGAAAAGTAATTGAAAGGTCAAGAAAACTTAAAATAAATAATTACAATATTTATGATTATATTTAAAATGTGAGGAATGGAGGAATTTCTAATTTGCATATGTTGGCAAAATAAATCGCAAGAACAGGAAAGAACTAAACTAAGGAATGCATTTCTCTGTATAACCTATTTTCCATATTTGTAACATTTAAGATTTAAACCCAAACTCCACACATGCAAACCATGAGTTTGTCTAATGAGTCACTTAAAGTCTGTAGAAAAAGCACAATCATTAAACTGTTTGTCTTTCATGAAACTGACCCAGATCAATTGCTGACACTACTTATGGTTCTGCAAGCACTAACAGGAATGATCTATGAGCACAGAGCCGGAGTAGGCTCTAGGCACAGCCTAATATGCCCAAAAACAAACTACAAAAATAAAATTACTTGATCATTATTAACATGTCTTTCAAAGTATAGTGATTTATTAATATACAAAGTTATATTCTGATTAAATTTATGTGAATCATATCATATAACAAATATATACTAATTTCCAAAAATCCAGTAAAATAAATGGTAAATTATTTCCAGTATAGATTAATGCTGTTAGGGGAAATCCACTTAAGGACATTTCCAACAATGCCATGAGCACTGATTACAATAGAAAACATTACATCACAATGATTTCTCACTTAAATTACTGTAGACCTGTTCTTGGAAATAACAAATTTAAAGTTTTTGCCATTAGCATTGCATAAGGATTAAATAGATACTAGATATTTAAATAAATTAGAAGATTATAATAAGTACTAATTTCTCTATAATTTTTGCAAACAAGTTAATTTTAGGATAAGATATTCTCCTATATTGTGTTATTTCAAAAAACTTTATTTTTTTCAACCTTGGTTTCATGATGACCTGAGCCCAAAGACATTATTCCATAATTCAATAAACTGCTTTCCATATATGCCATTGTCCTAAAAATTGAGTTTTCCAGAAACATGCCTGCAATTATTTAATTCTGTGACCCTTGTGCATGTTTACTTGTTTGTTTTTGACTACACCTGATTGAGCTTATGATTTACTCCTTTATCTATGATCTGTGATCAGTCCTGTGGTGGCCTATTGAAGCCAAACCAAAGTTTGTTGCATGCCAGGCAAGCTCCCTATTGACTGTACTATTGCTCTTCTCTCTTCTGCTCCCTGCCCTCATAAACTTCCTGATCTTTAGAGAACAGTAATTTTAGAGATAATCATTCCCTTTACTGAAAATCATAGAAGTATATTGGAAAATGTATTACTTAGTGTTATGGCATATGCAGAATAATATGTTTACATCAGATCACTTTCTGAAACAACAAAGGCTACATTTTGAAACTCTCATCTTTAGTTTAAACTGAAGTCTGTGCTATGCCTCTGCCCTAAATAGAAGAAACCCTTTTGTATAGGACTATTCAAAGATTCATTAGAAGTGAGTGGAAAACATAGACAGGTAAGATAGAGAATATGAATTGTATTTAATAAAGGCATGAAAAAATATCTGGGTTATAATATTTTGAACCACAGTTATGCAATTAATGGCTAGTATTTATAGAGGGTTCTTTTGTATTTGAATTCAAAATATATGTGTTTTGTATTGAAGAGCATCTTAAAAATGTATCATAGCTGAACAAAGATCAGACTTTTTTTTCTGAGTTGTCAAATTCCATTCTCATTAGAGTATTTGTATTACCTCTGAAAACCTAATGCAAAGTAATTTAACCTGCTGTAAGCACAGAGAAAGATCTACATTACTTATTGAGGTTAAAGATACATGTAAAGGTAAATTTAGTTTAAAAGATCACATATATGGTATTTATTATCTTTTTTATGGGCAAAATCTAACAAAATGAGAATTATAGAAAGCAATCTTCTGTTCCAAAGACAGTACAGGAAAGTGTTGCTCAGGTGGTCATTGTAGAATAGAATACTTTATAAAAATACATATATACATATATAGTATAATATATATGTGTTATACATATTACTTTAAAATTAAATAAAAGGCTAAGAATTAAAAGTAAATTGTAGATGAAGGCACGTCCACATGTAAGTAATTAACTGCTTTCAGATCTATTTTTTCACTTCCTTTTAAGACATTTTAATTGAGTGACAAGAATCTTATTAATGTTCTATGGCATGTTTTAAAAAATGGTAGAAAACCACCAGCAGTCAATCAAAACCACACAGGTCTTTTTGGAGAAATAGAATTACAGATGTACTAATGTTGTTCTAAATAGTAATCTCAGAATAAAAAGCAAACAGTCACTCACTGAAGCTTATAAACTTGGTAAAATTTTCTAACTCAGGCCACTGCTAAAAAAACATGGTTGTATTGATTGAGATGATGAGACAGCTGAATGTATCAGAACCTTTCTTTGATAAATAAGGATACAGAGGATAGGAATAAGGAAGGCATTGATGGAGGTCACTATGTGATATGACAACTGTAGCACAAATCTGACTAGAAGACAAACTGTAAATCAGCCATTACAGAGAGAAGGTTTTTTAAAGTCAATATCAAAACATAAAAGAATTAGTATTATTATTATTAGCCTTAAAAATATGCCTTATAAAGAATATGTGCTTTTAGCATATTAAATGTTATAATTCTGTTTTAAAACAATTGTCAAAACAATAGTCAAAAGTAATTGCTTAACAATGTAGTCCTTATTCTGAAGGTTTTATAAAACAAAATAGACAGTAGGAGTCATCAGAGTGAAGAAATGAAAACAAGGCAACAGAGAATGACTGAAACTACCTTATTGTCACAAGTTCTAGGACTCACAAAGAAAAGCAGTGACAGAATCACTCTAGAGATACACACATATACACTACTAGGCTTAAGGATTGAAAACAGCAGAATTATTTTTTACACACAGACCACTTTTATGAGTATTGAATCTTTATATTCCAACTACTATGGGGAAAGAGAACAAGATTCAGATATCACTTGTCTTGCAGTAGCGTTATGGGGTTGCACAAAAAGACTCAATGTCTTCAAAAAGTTTAAAAATTTTAAGGTCTTTTATTAGGCAGCAACCGCATGAGGTCTCAGACACAAATCACATAGCCTAAATTATAGTTTTTTTCAAGCCTTTCAAAGACTAGAGCATACCTGCCAATAGCAGGCATGCACAAGTTGATAAGTAGTTTATAATGCAGAGTAATAAAGACTATGACTACAATTGCAAAATCAGAAAAGGTCCTGTCTTCTATTTTAATAAGAGTGTTTTTAGTTTCAGTAGTTTTAGGGAAGCCTGCTTCCTGCCTTGGTTTACTACTTAATGTAAGGTTACTTGGCACCTCCCTAGGTACTGTAAATCACTGATTATAAGCAAGAACACCTGCCAGGGTTACCTATGGAGCTTGTTTTAAGAAACATCAAACAGCAAAACGGTGGTCTGGGCACACTATGGTTGCCCTTGTGTTAGGCCATTTCAGTAGTAATTGTACCACAAGAGAGTAACTGCAAAGTAAAGAAACTCAAAATAGGAGTAGAGTAGCTAGCACATATCTCTTTTTCTCCATCTCCAGAAAAATATTTTTGTCCTGTAATGCAAGCATACCTTCTTGGATAAAGAGAATCTCTACCTTGAAATATACACAAATGATTCCAGAACAAATAAGCAATATATAATTTTCGAATCATGCTTATAATATAATGTATTCAATAGGGCAAACCACGTTGTCTAAAAGCAAAAAAGGAAGAGTGGTATATATAAAGAGAGAGAGAGACTGTGTGTGAAAGAGAATAAGATAGAGAACAAAGTAAAATATCTGTCCTTGAGAAGGCAAGGGAAAGGATGGGAGAGAAACTGGGGACATTGTTTGTTCACTGGTAAAGGGTGGTTTATATTGTGTGGATGAAATTCAATTACAAACAACTTTGTGACCATGGTACTTAAATAAAATAATTGACTATAATTTAAAATGTTAAATTAAATAAATAGATAATTTATTCAATCCTGAACATGAAGAAATAAAAAGATTCATAGAAATTTGATGTTTTTAAAAGACCTGAGAATTGGCTTGGCTGACTAATTTGAAATGGGTTATTTCATATGAGAGAAAAAGGAAGTAACAAAACCAAATACCTTTTAGAATATAGATTAATTTCTATTTTTATTTAATGTTTTCGAAGCTAGCATTTTCCTAGATACTGACATTATACTAAAATATAAAATATTGTATGAGAGAAACCACATTAAATATTCTAACCCAACAAACTTTATTATAGCAATGTTGGAATATATATGCTTGATAGAATTCAAACACAAAACAATTTTACTTTGTTTTATAACATTCCTTAAAAAGTCAAGCCATTTATCCAACTCCTGGATTCAAAATATCATTAAATATGTAGGCATTTATTGTTTTATATGAATTTCAGTAGTGTTTGGTCTACTACTTTAAGAAATGTTACGTGTTGCCTGGGCAAGCCAACAAGGTGGGTCTCTTGGAGGAGCTTATGGGGTACCCTAGGCTTTCCTTACTCCCAAGCCACCTCCAGAGGGAGGCTTAGGGTGCGGGCTTTGAACTTCCAGCCTTCTGGCTCAGGATGGATCCTTCCTTCCTGGGAGCCGGGGGTCTCTACCAGCCTAGGTTTCGGCAGACCTCCGTTGTGCCAAAGGCCTTTTTTACAGTTGGAGGAGCTTAACTGGGTTGGCTGATAGTGGCTTGGCTGTATTAAGGCACTCGCTGGTAATTTCATACCAGTCTACATGTTCCAAACTGCACGGGGGCACAATATATATTAATAGTACTCCATATCCTTAAGATATGATTTTATGTATGCAGAATGTCCATTTTGTATTCTGCTCTTTATCACACCCCTACAAAACTCATTTTTACTCTTAAACTCTCTCACCTTGAACCATCATTACCCACATTTACCCTTTTTAACTTAAGTACTGCACCATTCAAAATCACAGACCAATGTGGTGCACTGGATTTAACACCCACCAACTATTTCAAAAGCATAAAACAGACAAATATGCCCTTTGAATATTTTATGTTTTCTTTGAAAGCTATAACTCTTACTACATATTCTCTTATATAGTGATGATTTCCCCTACTTTTTATCTTTTCTTCTCTTTGTGAACTGAACAATAAGAAATTTGGTGAAAGATTCCATCAGTTTATCGCTTCTGTATGAACCAAGTCACGGGGATTGTTGGACCTGTTCTTGCAGCCCCCATACATACCAATAATGCCACATGGCATTATTTCTTGTTTGCAGAAGCACATTAAAATGGTGAAATACCTACAAATAAGTTCTTATCTAATAGAGATGGGAACACACAAACTTGTAGTGCAATTGGACCTTACACCCTGAACATTGATATAATGACCTGGCACAGGCCTCAGAAGAATGGGCATTCTCTATTCACCCCTGAACTAGGGAAGCCACCTACAAGACATCCAACATTGTCTATAATATCACCTGGAAGCAATCCTCTACCAGAGAAGACCCTACCGCTGCTCTGGCATTGACCTACTCAAAAGACACTTCCCTGAACACTGAGAAGACTTAACAAGAATGTCCTGCTTACTGGACAGGGCTCTCTGCATTGCCCTTTCATTGTGAGGCAAAAACTAGAGGATGCTTGACACAAGCCTGACTTCAATGTAGGATATGCGGATTCCAGGATCTTTTGCCAACAACAGAGACTGTTTGGAAAATAAAACTGTATTGGCATTACAGACAAGGACTTGGATTAGACAAAATATTTTTCCAGAGCCTCGAGCTGGTCTTATGCCAGGAATTTTCAGGGTTAGTTTCTCCTTGTATTTAGGCCAACACTTTTCCTTTCCATGTCACCCATATTTTGGTGGGCCTATGCAAACAATAATTGCCACTATAATAGCATTTTTACTTTGCTCCTTTGACTCTAAACCTTAAAAAAAAACCTACTTAAACTTTAGAGGTTAACATAAACTAATATGCATATGCATGGTAATGTAAAAAATACTATGCCTTCAATGTTTAAGGGGTTACACAAATATCATGGCTTTAAATTGCTTTGTGTACCACTAAGAAATGTTATAATGTACATCTAGAGACTTGAGGGACAAAGTAATTGTACATGGGTTCTGTTTTATTTCTTCTTAATGTTCCTTGACTGTATGTTCAAAATTAAGGTGTCAGCAACGGGATTTCTTCTAAGAACTCTGCTTATTGGTAATTGTCCTTCAATGGTAACTTTTCCTTGTCCTCTTCCTTTGCATCATTGTTCTCATAATTAAAAATAAAAAGTATATTAAAAATGTTATGTGTATTCTTATAAGAATGCATTAAATCTATATAATGCTTTGCAAAGTATTGCCCTTTTAATGATGTTAATGCTATTAATTCATGAGTAGAATATTTGTTTCTATTTTCCGTGTCCTCTTTTATTTACTAAAGCACTGTTCTGTAGGGTTTATTTTTAGGTCTTTCACCTCTTAGGCTTACTACACTCTACTTGAGTTTCAGAGCAAAATTGTGAATGGTGTTTTATTCTTAATATCTCTTTTTTTCTTTTCATTATTTGTATATAGAAAAGCCACATATTTTATGGCCTGCCACTTTACCATACAAATCCGTTGTTTCTGAAACTTTTTTGTGTCATCTTTAGTATTTTTTTTTTTTGGTTTTTGGGCCACACCCATTTGATGCTCAGGGGTTACTCCTGGCTATGTGCTCAGAAATCGCCCCTGGCTTGGGGGGACCATATGGGACGCCGGGGGATCGAACCGCGGTCCGTTCCTTGGCTAGCGCTTGTAAGGCAGACACCTTACCTCTAGCGCCACCTTCCCGGCCCCTTCTTTAGTATTTTCTGAATATAGCATAACATCATGAGGAAAGAGTGAGTGCATGAATTCTTCCTTTCTTATTTGGTTTCTCTTGATATTTTTTCTACCTAATCGTAATTACAAGTACTTTTGGTACTATGTTAAATATAAGTGTGAGGGGATGAATTTGTCATATGCCAGATTTTAGACAAAAGGCTTTAGGCAAAAGAAGACGGGAAAAATCATTTTCCCCAATTTAAACTGTATTTTAAACCAGTAGTCATTAGAACAGAGTGCTATTGGAATACAGAACACCCCCCCCACAGATCAAAGAAATAGAGTAGAATATTCAAGACAAATCTTCAATTAATCTTTGATAAAGGGGAAATGAATGTGAAGTGGAGGAAGAAAAGCCTCTTCAGTGAGTGCTTTTAAAAAAAAGGTCAACTGCATGCATAAATGTGAACTCAGACTTCTATTTAACGCTGTGCACAATAGTCAATAAAAATAGATTAAAGACCTTGATATAACGGGCCGGAGAGATAGCATGGAGGTAAGGGGTTAGCCTGGCATGCAGAAGGATGTTGGTTCAAATCCCAGCATCTCATATGGTCCTCCAGCCTGCTGGGGGCAGTTTCTGAGCATAGAGCCGGGAGTAGCCCCTGAGTACTGCTGGTTGTGACCCAAAATAAAACAAAAAACAAACAAACAAAGACCTTGATATAACCTGAAACCATAAGGTACAGAGAGGAAAATGTAAGTAGAACACTCCTTGAAATTGAAGCTAAAGTCATCATCAAGAAAGAAACACCACTAGAAAGCAAGTAGAAACAAAGATAAATAGGACTACATAGAATTGAGAATAAAATACCCACTGAATTGGAGAAACTATCCAATATTCATAAATTATATCTAAGATATGGAAATTACTGAACCTGGCTAGAAAATAACATTTATCCCTATCCAAAACTGGGGAGTTAAATGAACTGATTGATGTTACTCAAAGAAGAGATTAAGATGGCCAACAGGCAGATGAAAAAATGTTTCGCATCACTAGCCATCAAGGGAAATGCAAACGAAAACAATGAGGTATCATCACATGAAACAGAGAGTAGCACACACCACAAAGTGTAGTGTGTGGGCCTGAATGATGGCACAGCAGGAGGGCACTTGCCTTGCACAGGCAGACCCAAGACGGACCTCAGTTCGATCCCAAGCATCTCATATGGTCCCCCAATCCAGAAGCGATTTGAGCACATAGCCAGGAGTAACACATGAGCTTGACTGGGTGTGAACGAAATTCCAAACAAAACAAAACACAAGGTGCGGTGTGGATGAGGGGATGAAAGGACTCTCATTCACTGCTCGTTGGACTGCCATCTAGTACAGCTTTTTGAAAAACAATAAACATTATGGGTATTTTTTAAAATAAAAGGATTTGAGCTCCCAGATGACAATGACCCCGCAATAGCACTCGTGTGTGTGTGTGTGTGTGTGTGTGTGTGTGTGTGTTTTATCTTGGGAACCCGAAAATCACAATATAGTAAAGCCCTCTTCAATCGTGTGTTCATCACAACACTATTTACTGTTGCCAAAATCTAGAACCAGAAGCCAAGTCTCCACTTCAATTGATGAATGGCTAGAAAAACTGTGCTATGTCTACACAATGGAATTCTATGTTGATGTTAGAAAAAATAAATAGGGGCCAGAGAGATAGCATGGAGGTAAGGCGTTTGCCTTTCATGCAGGAGGTCATCGGTTCGAATCCCGGCGCCCCATATGGTCCCCCGTGCCTGCCAGGAGCAATTTCTGAGCCTGGAGCCAGGAATAACCCCTGAGTCCTGCTGGGTGTGACCCAAAATCCAAAAAAAAAAAAAAAAAAAAAGAAAAGAAAAAAGAAAAAAGAAAAAATAAATAATAAAATTTGCTTATACATGAATAAATATGGAGAGTATTATGTTGAGTGAAGAGTTAGAGTAATAGAAATAATATAAACATACTCACTTGTGAAATATATATGCATATATACATATTGACATAGATATACATAGAATAATCTCACTCGGACCTGCGGTAGGGTGTTTGCCTTGCAAATGGCTGACCCAGATTGACCTGGATTCGAGCCATATGGTCCCTCAAGCCAGGAGCGTTTTCCTTTTTCCTTCAATATGGTTATTTATTTATTTTATTTTATAAATATTTAGCGATTTTGAGTGCATAGCCAGGAGTAACCCGTGAGCATCACCTGATGTTGCCCCAAAAAACAAACAAACAAAAAACAAACAAAAAGAGTAACTTCACTCACTCATTTGTGAGACATATCTATATATACATATATAAATTTATTTATTTGTATATGGATGAAAAAATCCATGTTAGGAAGCTTGTCACAAAAAAGTGGAACAGAGCAGTTAGCATAATTAAGGGATCACTACAAAAATAATAGTTGATGTTAATTATTTTGGACAATATTTGAATGTTGAACAAGAGATTATGTGATATGCATGGTACCCTTCATTAATAATAGTACAAACCATAGTGTCAAAAATAATGAAAAAGAAGAGAGAGATAAAGAGAAGAAGTAAAATGTCTCCCCCAGAGGCAGGTAGAGAGGAGGGTGGGAGAGAATATGGGGACATTGGTGGTGGAAAATACTAATGGGTGAAGAAAGGGTAGTTAGACTGAAGCTCAGTTGTGAACAACTTTGTAATCACAATGTGTAAGTAAAAGTAAAAGAAAAAGAAACAAGTCCTTCTCAAAAATATGATAAATTTATAAAATCTGAAAATTTACAAAATCCATCTTTATTTTTATAGTTTTTAAGCAAACACTTCAAATATTTTATTACACACATTGATTGCTTCTTTAAATTCTGTACTCATTTACAATTTTTATGTGCATAAGTTTATTCAATTTATAATTATCACTCAAGATAATTTTTATTAAAAATTTTTCTGTTATTTCCTTGAAAAAATGTAAATGAAGGTAAAGGTAATATTAAATATTAATTGTATTATATGGCTTCTCAATTGCTGGTTCTTCTGGATATTTAAAATATAATTTATCTAAAGATTTACAGTATGTGTGTAGGATTTAGAAATTCTTCATAGACATACCATTATTGGGTATATTTAAATGACATTCAAGAAACATTAATTTTACTAGCTGCTTTTACTTGTTCATAGTGCCTTCAAATATCAAAATCAATTAAGTTTTTTATGTATTTAATTACGTGACTATTTCTCAGATAGTCAGCATAGAAATTTTAGTGTCTATAGTGTAGGATGAGTGGAATATTGGGACCTCAAACAGGTTTGCACCATGCTGAGAAGCCTCAAGAAAACAAAGCCTAGATCAGACATATCAGGTTCTATTCCTTTATTTTTTTAAATTTCTAAACATCATGATTTATAAGGTTATTCATAGTTTATATTCCCCAAACTTCCTCTTCACCCCCTTTAAATATGGTTATTAGTTTGTGATGATTTTAAGTGTCATAAACTGTTTTTTATATTTAACTTATTCATTTGCACCACAGATAACTAAATCCTCTTGATCTCTTCCCACTTCTTGTTTCCTATTGCTTTCCATCCATCAATTCCTTTCCACTCCATTCACCTAAATTTCTTTCTTTTTTGGGGGGGTGTCTTTTGGGCCACACCCATTTGATTCTCAGGGGTTTACTCCTGGATAAGCGCTCAGAAATTGCCCCTGGCTTGGGAGGACCATATGAGACGCTGGAGGATCAAACCATTGTCCTTCCTTGGCTAGCACTTACCTCTAGCGCCACCTCACTGGCCCTTCACCTAGATTTCTTAAATGGTTTGGTATAACCACAGTTGAAATAGAACCAGTTAGAATTGAGCTGCCAAACAAACATTTGGGCATATGAACATAGGATATACTAAAACATTCATTAAAATTACACATGCCAAGCATTATTCTAAGTGGAACACAGTATAATAGCCAAAATATAGATCTACCTATATACAGTGGTAGATGAGTAGATCGTGAAAATGTAACATTTATAGGACTGGAGTTTTGTACAACTGGTGAGACCTTTCATGCTGCAAACTAGGATTTGGTCGCTGGCACCATATTAGTCTAAAAACATTTCAGGAGTGACCCCTAAACAGTCAGAAATAAGCTGAACCAGTATGGCTTCAAAACAAAAAGAAAAACATTGTGGTATATATAAATAATTGGTATTACACAACTTGATGGAAAAATAAAATCATACAATTGACTAAAATATGGAGGAAATGGAAAACTTCATGTTAAATGGATTAAGTCAGAATAAGAAGTACAAACAGAGTAAACCCACCTATATTTGACATTAGAATGACAAAGCGAGAATGCAAGATTTTAAAGGGGAAATTCTTAAATCAACCTTGGCCCGAATTTTTTGAGAAAAAAACTCAGAGAAAAATTTAGATAATGTTTGAAAGATTGATTTTCATAGGAATAAAATTTGAAAATAAAATAAAATTGCTAAATCAGAGATATTAAATAATTTCTAAAATATGAAAATGGAAATTATATAGAATTTGAAATGTGATTTATTTTTCAATAACTTGTACATAAAACATCAAAAATAACTTTTAAATTGTGATGGTTATATATAATTATTCTTATAAATAGAAGGTATATAAAGTGACATTACTAATTAAATCGTGTATTTTGTTATCTAGTCTATAGTTAAATAAATTACATGATAATTATCACCTCAATATTTAACCCTGAAACATTGCTTTAAAATTATCATAGTTTAGTCACACATGTGCTCCTTAGGTCCATCCCATATGCACAAAACCCTCACCTTTCCCATCTTAAGATATGTTTCCCTATTTGATGCTAGATTATGTACCTGGTACCTGGAATCTCTGCTTTGGAGAAGCCTGCACTCTTTCAAGTGTGCTTCTTTCTCCCTTTCTTATCTTTTACATCCTCTACCATAGAATTTTCCAATAAAACCTGACTATACTTTAAAAAATTATAGGCTAAATAAAATTATTAAAATAATTAAACTTGTATCATACAGACATACAAAATACTGCACCTAACCACCAAAGAATAAAGACTCTCCACAAACTCCCTATGTCACCTCTAGCCTATTGTATTATTAGCCTCTACCATATGTCTGAGGTAATTGGAATCTGAGTTTTATAGTCCAAGAGCCAGTGTTTGCCATTGTAAAGTACTGTCTATTATCAGTCCTGTTTATGTTCTCAATAAACCACTATCGAGCAACAGTATCTAATGACTGTCCTTTTCACATTGACTTATCTTATTTAATAATTATTAGTTTCATTCAATTTCAGCTAGGTAAAATATCTTAGTTTCTTACAACTGGAAAATATTTTGTGGAAGATATATTCTACATTCTTATGCATTATTTTGTTTTGTAATATTTGGTAAGGTCTTATTCTCTGTTTATTTCATTATGTTATTAAATATATTTAATAAATATTTCTGTGTAGGGAGTAGATCAAATAGAATTTCTGGAAAATACAGAAAATTTATTCTTAGTTTTTAAGAATTTTTCATATTTTTTTCCTTAAAAGTTGAAAAAATGGCATTCCCTTCAATAGTGAAGGTTGTTCATCATTATTTTTTTTATATTTAACTGGCTGTGCTCCTCGGTTGTTCATTATTTTGTTAGTAGTTTCATTTTTGCTACATTTCTTCCAGCAGTAGTTGTATTTCGATATATGCCATACCCATCTCATTATTGTGACATATTACTTTCTTGATAATAATAATGATATCTTCCCGTTATATACTGGCTGCACATATTACCTCTTTGAACAAGATTATGTTCACATTTTCTCTTTATTTATTTATTTATTTATTTATTTATTTATTTATTTATTCTGAAGGTACACAACTGGCAGTATTTTTTTTCTTTTCTTTCTTTATTTAAACATCTTGATTACATATATGATTGTGAGTAGGCTTCAGTCATGTAAAGAACACCCCCCTTCACCAGTGCAACATTCCCACTACCAATGTTCCAAACCTCTCTCTATCCCACACCACCACTCTTTGTGGTGAGTTTCATGAAGTGAGCTGGAAGTTCCAGCCCTCCTCTTATTGTCTCTAAGGATTGTTGCAAAAATGACTTTTATTTTTCTTAAAACCCATAGATGAGTGAGAATATTCTGCGTCTCTCTCTCCCTCTGACTTATTACACTCAGCATGATAAACTCCATGTACATCCATGTATAGGAAAATTTTATGACTTTATTTCTCCTGACGGCTGCATAATATTCCATTGTGTATATGTACCATGGTTTCTTTAGACATTCTTCTGTCAAAGGGCATCTTAGTTGTTTCCAGAGCCTGGCTATTGTGAATAGTGCTGCAATAAATATAGGTGTGTGGAAGGGGTTTTTGTTTTGTATTCTTGTGTTCCTAGGGTATATCCCTAGGAGTAAAATAGCTGGGTCGAATGGGAGCTCAATTTCCAAATTTTGGAGGAATCTCCTATATATAGCTATCCATAGAGGTTGGACTAGATGGCATTCCCACCAGCAGTGGATAAGAGTTCCTTTCTCTCCACATCCCTGCCAGTACTGATTGTTCTCATTCTTTGTGATGTGAGCCAATCTCTGTGGTGTGAGATGGTATCTCATCATTGTTTTGATTTGCATCTCCCTGGTGATTAGTGCTGAGGAGCATTTTTTCATGTGTCTTTTAGGCATTTGTATTTTTTTTTTTATCAAAGTGTCTGTTCATTTCTTCTCCCCATTTTTTGATGGGATTAGGGGTTTTTGTTCCTTGTAAAGTTCTGTCAGTGCCCTGACTATTTTATATATTAGCCCCTTATCTGATGGGTGTTGGGTAAATAGTTTCTCCCACTCTGTGGGTGACTCTTATATCCTGGGCACTATTTCTTTTGAGGTGCAGAAGCTTCTCAGCTTCATGGATTTCCATCTATTTATCACTGCTTCCACTTGTTTGAAAAGTACAGTTTCCTCCTTGAAGATGCCTTTAGTCTTAATGTCATGGAGTGTTTTACCTATGTGTTATTCTATATACCTTATGGTATCGGTCTGATGTCAAGGTCTTTAATCTATTTGGATTTTACGTTCGTGCATGATGTTAACTGGGGGTCTATGTTCGCTTTTTTGCAAGTGGCTAAACAGTTCTGCCAGCACCACTTGTTGAAGAGTTTTTCCCTGCTCCACTTAGGATTTCTTGCTCCTTTTTCAAATATTAGGTGACTGTATGTCTGGGGAACATTGTCTGAGAACTCAAGCCTATTCCACTGATCTTAGGGTCTGTCTTCATTCCAATACCATGCTGTTTTGATAACTATTGCTTTGTAGTACAGTTTAAAGTTGGGTAAAGTAATGCCTACCATTTTTCTTTTCCCTAAGAGTGCTTTAACTATCTGAGGGTGTTTATTGTACCAGATGAACTCCTTATATTAACTGTGGAAGGTTATAAGTGTCCAAGAATTTAACCATTTTTTTCTAGGTTCTCATGTTTATTAGCATAAAGTTTCTCAAAGTAGTCTCTGATTACCCTTTGGATCTTTGCAATATCTGTTGTGATCTACCCCTATCAGGTTTCTCTCTCTCTTTCTTTGTGAGTTTTTCCAATGGTCTACCAATCTTGTTTATTTTTTTAAAGAACCAACTTCTACTTTCACTGGATTGTTTTTTTTTTGTTTGTTTGTTTGGATTGTTTTTGGGTTTCCACTTCATTGATTTCTGCTCTCAGCTTTGTTATTTTCTTCTGTCTCCCTATTTTTGGGTCCTTTATTTTTTTGAGCACTTTCTTATTCTATGAGCTACATCATTAAGCTATTCAGATAGGCCCCTACTTCCTTCCTGATGTGTTCTTTCAAAGCTATAAATATTCATCTCAGGACCGCTTTTGCTGTGTCCCATAGATTCTGGCAGTTTTTGTCTTCATTATCATTTGTTTCCAGGAAAATTTTGATTTCCTCTTTGATTTCATCTCGGACACACTGGTTGTTCAGTAGCAGGCTGTTTAATTTCCAATTGTTAAAGTTTTTCTTCTGTGTGCCTTTGTAGTTCAAATCGATTTTCAGAGCCTTGTGGCCAGCAAAGGTAGCCTGGAAAATTTCTGTCCTCTTGATTTTATGAAGGTATGTTTTATGTGTCAGTATGTGATCTATTCTGGAGAATGACCCATGTACATTGGAGAAGAATGTGTATCAAGGTTTTTTGCAGTGGAGTGTACTATATATATATATACACACATATATATACATATATATAGAGAATGACCCATGTACATTGGAGAAGAATGTGTATCCAAGTATTTTGCAGTGGAGTGTACTATATATATGTATACATATATATGTATACATATATATGTATATGTATATATATGTATGTATGCATATATATACATACATATATATATATCTATATATCTATATCTATATCTATATCTATCTATCTATATATATATATATATATATATATGTCCTCTTTCTTCCATTACTCTTTTTAGGGCTAGTATGTTTTTGTTGGGCTTCAGTCTGGTTGACCTATCAATTGTTGACAGGGCCGTGTTGAGTTCTCCCACAATTATTTTGTTATTATTGATGTCTTCTATCAGATTTGTCAGTAATTGTATTAGATAATTTGCTGGTCTCTCATTGGGTGCATATATGTTTAATAGTCTGATTTCTTCCTGTTGCACATATCGCTTGATTATTACAAACTGTTCATCTTTGTCCCTTACCACTTTTCTGAGTATAAAGTTGGTGTCATCAGATATTAATAAGGCCACCCCAGCTTTTTTGAGGGTGTTGTTTGCTTGGTTGATTTTCCTCCAACCTTTGATTTTGAGTCTATTTTTGTTCTGACTATTCAGATGTGTTTCTTGTGGGCACAGAAGGTTGGATTCATCTTTTTGACCCATTTTGCCACTCTGTGTCTTTTAGTTGGTGAATTTAGTCCATTGACATTGAGGGAGATGATTGTCATAAGATTTAATGTCATCTTTGTAGATAAGTTTGCTGTGATTGTTGGTCTCTCTTGTCTTAAAGTAGACCTTTCAGGTTTTCCTTTAAGGCTTTTTTTTTTCATCTGTAAAGTTTCTGAGCTATTGTTTATCCATAAAATTATATATCTTTCCTTCAAACCTGAACATGAGTCCTGCTGGGTACAGTATTCTCAGTGAGACACCCATTTCATTCAGTCTTGTCACAATATTCCACCATTGTCTTCTGGCCTTGAGAGTTTCTTCTGACATGTCTGCTGTAAGTCTTAGGAATGTTCCTTTGAATGTAATTTCCTTTTTTGATCTTGCTGCTTTCAGTATTCTATCTCTATTTGTGGGATTTGTCATTGTAATGAGGATGCGTCTTGGGGTATTTTCCTTTGGGTCTCTTTTAGCTGGTACTCTTCGGGCATGCAGGATTTGATTGCATGTAGTCTTTAACTCTGGGAGTATCTCTTTGATGTCTTTGACAGTTGATTCTTCCTGGAGATCTCCTACCTGGGCCTTTGCACTCAAATTATTCTTATGTTGTTTCTGTTGAGTTTATCAAAGACTTCTATTTTCATCTGTTCACATTCCTTGAGTACTTTTTCCATTGCCTGATCATTTGTTTTAAGGTTCTTTTCTAATTTCTTCTGCTGTGTTGAGTTTTTCTGCATCTCATCTTCCAGCACACCGATTTTGTCCTCAGCTGTTCTTACCCTGCTGGCTAGGCCATCCATTGAGGTTTTCAGTTGAGCTACCGTGTTTTTCTCAAATCTGTTATTTCAGTTTGGAGTTTTCTGACTTCTGTCTTTGTGTTCCTTTCAGATCGGTCTATGCTTTCTTTGAGTTCTACAAACATCTTTTATATATCTATTCTAAGCTCCTTATTCGAGAGGTTAATCACATGGTTGGAATTTTTTTCGGTCATCCGTGCTATTGTCTTCATTCTCTGTGCATGGTGTTTGCCTGCAAGGTTTACCCATTGTCACTTGTAGTGTGATTTTTTCTGCGTGTTGTGGTAGGGTTCATTGGTTAGAAAGAATGTGTGGCCATGAAGCAAAGCAGCATAGCCGTGCTCTTATGGAGCCTCTGGGAGAGCTATTTTTCTGGGCCCTTTTCAGCCCACTCCAAAGAGGTTCAGGAGACAGGACAGTGGAAAAACATGCACAGGTAACACTTACAGTTTCTCACTGTCAGGAACCGTGGGGTAGGCATAGATATTTCCAGCCTGACATCACAAACACAGGACTTGCCTTTCTGCAGAATACTGTGGACAGCCAGTTTTCATGGTCGGACACAAAAACTGGTGGTGTTTAGGTATTATTTCTGGCCCTTCACTCAGTGATCATTCTTGGTGGTGCTCAGGGGATCTGATGGGAAACTGTGTATTGAACACAGGTTGTTGTGTGGGTATAAGAATATTCAGTCTTGGGCCCGGAGAGATAGCACAGCGGCGTTTGCCTTGCAAGCAGCCGATCCAGGACCAAAGGTGGTTGGTTCGAATCCCGGTGTCCCATATGGTCCCCCGTGCCTGCCAGGAGCTATTTCTGAGCAGACAGCCAGGAGTAACCCCTGAGCACCGCTGGGTGTGGCCCAAAAACCAAAAAAAAAAAAAAAAAAAAAAAAGAATATTCAGTCTACCAGCTGTGCTATTGTACTGGCCCCTCTCATCAGCATTTTTATGAGATTACTTGGCCTGTGTTGTTATAAATGATTCACATATTTTGAATATTAGCATGTTATCGGATGCCTTGTGTTCGAATGTTTTCTCTCATTCATCTCATTCAGGTGTCTTTTTACTTTAGCCTAACTTACTTTATCCACATAATATTTTCTTTTAATTTGACACCATTCCAATGCTGTAATTTGATTTTGATCTTTCTATAACTTGGAGTCAAATCATTAAAGATCCTTTGAGATCCATATATTTGAAGGTTCTGTCTGTGTTTATCCCAAAGAATTTAATGGACTTGTCTTATCTCAAGGTCTCTATTGCACTTTGAATTAACTTTTATGGCATTTTGCTTTAGCCTAAGAGTTCCAGGTGCTAGGGAATATACACGTTTTGTTTTGTTACACAGTAACTGTAGTAAGACTTTGATTATTACTGACATTACTTTCAAAGCTGTTTAATCTGTTCTCACCTGCTCCACTGCTCTAAGAACTTGAGCTTCTTTGGTGCAGTTTAGGACACATTTCATGTGCTACCTGTGCCACTTTTCACCAAAATGCTTTTAGATTGCCAACACCTCCACAGGCCCTGATACTACCACTGTAGTCAACAGAGCATAACTCAAATCTATGGAAACCATTAAGACCTTAATAATTTTGCTGAAAATTCAACCATGACCATTGAATCATAAAGGCCTAGGGGAAATTAGGGTTCTGTTTTTGTTTGACTGTTTTGTTTTGTTTTGGTAGTTTTTTCAGCATCTGTGTATTGCTGTAACTATTAACAAGAACTTAAATTGTAACTTGCATATATCACTTAGAAAATCATACATTTTAAGAAGCTTTATATGTTTATGAGTAGGCATTACAAAGAAAGAAATAAAGCAAATTTACCCAGTTGAAAAAAACACCTTTTAAATTTCTTTCTGGATGACTTCTATTTGATTTATAGTTACATTTTGATCTTTCCTGGTGCAGTTCAACATCTGTTCAATTATCATATTCTAACACACATTTCCTCAACATGTTTTCTGCTTCATCTTCCCTTTGTTCTCTTGGACAAATTGAATGATGTCAATTTCATTTGAGATGTAAAAAATTAAAGGGTAAGTGGAGATTATGCAAAATAAGTCTGTCATCAAGAACTAATTAGAGTTAAAAGAAAACTATGAAACAAAGTATTCAAGACAAAGAATTTTTGAACTGAGAAATAAGTATATATATATATATTATTGGATATATTATTGGCAATCAAAATACTTTTTTCAGTGTTCATATTTTATAAATATATCACTTACCTCAGCATTTTTAATATAATAACATTGTAGTGACATACTGCCACCATAAAAAATATTTCCCTGTGTTCTTTGTTCCATGATTTCCCCTCACTATTTACATTTACAATATGATTAAGAAGATACAAGTTAAGAAATTTTATATATAACTTTTCTTATATTTACAAATAAAATATAACTACTTTACTTTTAAAAAATCCCTAAAAGCTTATATTCTTTTAAATTAATAATTTGTTCTTTGCAATATTTAAATTTATGTATAATCTCAAACATTTTAGTTTTTAATGGTAATCAGAAATTTAGGAGTGTGGGGCTGGAGCAATAGCACAGTGAAAGGGCATTTGCCTTGCAGGCCCCAGACCAGGTTGGACCAGTGTTCAATCCCTAGCATCCCATATGGTCCTTTGAGTCTGCCAGGAGCAATTTCTGAGCACAGAGCCAGGAGTAACTCCTGAGTGCTTCCAGGTGTGGCCCCAAAACAAACAGACAAACAAAAACCACCTACAGCAACAGCAAAAAGAAAATAAGGAGGTGCAGCAGAGCAATAGCACTGCGGTAGGGCCTTTGCTTTGCACATGGTCAATCAGGAAGAAACCTGGATTCAATCTCCAACTCCCTGAACCTGATAAAAGAGATTTCTAAGTGGAGAGCCAAAAATAGCCCTTGAGAGGTGCCAGATGTGACCAAATAACAAAACAAAACAAAAAAAAACAAACAAAAACAAAAACACAACAACAACAAAAATATAAGGAAGAAATAGATTATACTTAGATTTACTTTCTGCTTGGTATCATTTCTCCATTTCTCATGAGAAATAAAACTATAAAACTAAATATTCATGTAAATTAGAGGTATGTGGGAATATTAAGTGTCTTTTTATGTATAATAGATACATATTAGCAAAAGAAAACCACACATACTTGCCCTTT
This sequence comes from Suncus etruscus, assembly GCF_024139225.1. Taxonomy (NCBI): domain Eukaryota; kingdom Metazoa; phylum Chordata; class Mammalia; order Eulipotyphla; family Soricidae; genus Suncus; species Suncus etruscus. The sequence continues at coordinate 69,553,767 of NC_064860.1, forward strand.
TGACTTAGCATATAACTTATGACACCTTCTACGACCAAGTAATTTTACTTATAGTTTAAAATTATCAGTTCTACCTAACTGTATGTTGAGTCTTATAAAGTTTTCAATTTTATGTTATTTGTGAACCTTTTCTAGGCTTTTAATGGTAAAATTGGGTAGTTTATAATCTTTAAAGGAGATGCTCAAATCAATATCAAGATTAGATTTCAGTTGCAAGTTATTTTTTAAAATTATTTGAGATAAAATGATAATGCTGCAAATAAAGAGAATGAAAGACAACAGAGGAAGAAAACTTAATATTAAACTTTAGGTTTTTTAACTATTATATTTATGAGCAAAAGAAATTGGCATTCCCAAAGTATTCATATTGACCTCTGGAAGATGTTCAGAGAAATGTTTTAAGAGTCAATTTGTCATGTGGCTTACAGAGAGCTTAACCAATGGAGGCTTCATAAGGTCAAAAGAACAATACCATTCTTTATGCAAACTAGAAGAATAAAAACTGGGAGAATTATTCAGATTCAGAATCATCTTCAGAAATAATCTCCTAATTAAATAATTTTCATATGTAGAATAAATATATAGTTACAGAGTACCTATAATTGAGTCACATGATCATATTTCCATGCACACCATATCGTCTCCAAGCACTACCAGAAGACAGAACCAGAAACAAAACTGAGCACAAGGTATGTGTGTCCCCAACACCCTTACTCCAAAAAAAAGTGTTTTTTGTGTATTTCATATAAAATTCCTCCAACAAATATAAAGTTCAAAAGGACTAATTTCATTTTATTTACAGCATCATTTAAACCTCAATATTAACATTTTGAATAACTTAAAAGTTTCACAAAGACTTCTCTGACAAATGGCAGAGAAGCTATTAGTAAAACAATAGTACTATAGTTAATAAAAAAAAACCTACATTTTCAATATAGTGCAATATAGTGCAGTATTTAAATAATAATGACAATATTTGGTTTCGGGACCAAACCAGCTATGCTCAGGGATTACTCCTGGTTTTGAGCACCTGAAATCATTCCTGGCAGGCTAATGGGACTATACAAAAACCCTACATTTTCAATATAGTGCAGTATTTAAATAATAATGACAATATTTGGTTTCGGGGCCAAACCAGCTATGCTCAGGGATTACTCCTGGTTTTGAGCACCTGAAATCATTCCTGGCAGGCTAATGGGACTATACAGGATGGCTGCGTTTAAGGCAAACCCATTGTGCCATCACTCAGGCCCCAGTGACAATACTTTAAATAAGCTGGATAATGCTTTAAATTAGAAAACTGTTTTGAGGGGCCACAACAAATGATGCCCAGGGCTTAAACCACGAACTACTCAGGAATCATTCCTGTGAGTGATAGTAAAGTGTATGTCAATTGACTATCTTATATACTATTTCACTAATTCCTAAAGAAAATTTTTCTTCTGCATATTTAAAAATATGTATATATTTTATTTTTTAGTTTTTGAGTCATTAGAGAAATACACAGTTCTCTGTATGCTGGGATTGAATCCGAGTTAGAAAATACTTATCCACTATACTATATCTCCAGATTTTTAAGAACATTTTAAATTATTAATTTAAAGTATTTTATGAATTTATCAAAATTTATTTAATTTAATAATTAACATATTAAGTTATGATTTATTAAATACATCTGTTTTAAATAATTAAATTTTGGGCCCAGAGAGATAGCACAGTGGCGTTTGCCTTGCAAGCAGCCGATCCAGGACCAAAGGTGGTTGGTTTGAGTCCCGATGTCCCATATGGTCCCCCATGCCTGCCAGGAGCTATTTCTGAGCAGACAGCCAGGAGTAACCCCTGAGCATCGCTGGGTGTGGCCCCAAAAACTAAAATAAATAAATAAATAATTAAAATTTTAAATTGCATACCATTTTGATTAATATGATAAAATAATAAAATCTGCATAAGATATTAAATTTCAGACATGACACTTTTTAAAGACACAATAAAATAAATCAAAACTTCTTAGATTTTTTTATATTTTTTAAAATTTAGAGGTACAACTCAATAAAATGTATTTTGCAATTTTTATTGTAAAGATGACATTTTTCTTTTTTTTTAAGCCAGTCAAATTGAGTAGTAGGGGGGTTATATACCAACTTTTGTGATACTAATGTTAATAAGTCTGATAAACCACTGTCATCGGACCAGCCTGTAAAGATGATTTAATATAAGCACTGCATTTTTATTAATTAGTAAAGAAACTATCATTTCCATAAGAATGTTTTTGCTCAGAGATTCATGAGAAAAAATAATCTTGTTAGTTTTTAGCCTGAGAATTTATATTTTACTATCAACTGATTAGTGTTGGAAGTATAAATGAGTGTTTTCTGGTTGTGTTTAACAATGACGTATTTCTTCAGCCTAAATTTACTTAATATATAGTACATGTTGAATTAGATATTGAATATGTAAAAGTTAAAAAATTATTAATCTCACAAAGACTACAATCTTGTATATAGTAATGATATAAATAAAGTTTATAATAGAGCATAATGCATCCTGCATTAATTTCTGTTTAGGGAGGAATAGAAATATAGATGTCTACTTCAGCAAGCAAATATTTTAGGCTAGGGAAATTTCTAAGAAATGCATACTGAGTTTTGGGAATTAGCAAGGAATATAGGAGAAAGCAATTATTTGGCATATAATAACAAACTCTGGCACAATTTATCATGATATTTATAGAAAACTGCAAGCATACAGTATTTGCAGAAGTTTTGGAAAAGATAAATTTAGTGAAAATGCAAGTAGCATAATGCAGGTATATTAGAATTACTGCTATTTGAATGATTAGAAATCACAGAATAGATAGGCACAATAAACTGAACTACTCTCTTCTGAATGACTGACCACAGCATTGTTGGATGAAGTGCATGTGAGGGTCAGGGTTCATGAAAGTCTAATGGAGCTTCTGCATAGGATTAATAATCAAGTTCTGAATTTCACTTGAGTACCAAGATTTGCTCTTTAATCATAATAAAATAATTTTTTTTGCAGAGAAAAAAGTTTCAAGAGGGAAAAGTAAAACATCATAGTTCTATTTAGGAAATATACATCACAATATTTTTTTCAGAGAAAAGAATTTTAGGAGAGGGCAGTAAAATACCATAATTCTATTTAAAAATATAAGAGAAATTGGACATTCAACCTGTGTTTTCTGGACTTTATTTGAAGAACCTTGATTTACAGCCTTCTTGAATCTTAAGAGTCCATTTTAAGGCAGGTATTCAGGAAGAGGGATTAATGGACTTGGGTCTCCATTAGGCCTTAGTGAATCTATTCTTGCTGAATAATCTATTGTTTTGCAGTCACACCCAACAGTGTTCAGGGATTACTTCTGACTCCTTGTGGTGCTCTACAGAACATATAGGTGCCAGGAATGGAATTCAGTTAGGCTCATGCAAGACAAGCATCCAGGCCATTTGTACTCAGCCTACTGCCGAAGCCATTAATGTATCATAGAGTCCAGACATGTTTTCTTTGGATTTCCTCAGGCTTAAGCTAGGGTCTATCAGCAGAAACTTCTTTTTAGATCCTATCTTAAACTTTATATCTTCTTAAAAGTTATTTAAAATGTATTGACAATAACCTCTGACTATTATATATATGTTGTTATATATATGTTGTTTATATATGTTTATATTGTTATGTGAAGTGTTGAAGAACTTGATTGCACAATTAAAATAAAGCAAAGCAAATCTTTATTTCACCAACAAGCCCCAAGCTGATAGGCCAGGGATCCCTCCCACAAGATGAGACCTCACCAGGGATCACAAGCAAATTTCTATAAGGAGAGGATGAGGGAGGTTCTAGCTTTTGTTGATCTTTGAAAGGATTGGCTGCTGTCTAGGGTACCTTCCTATCACTCTATCATGTTCTTTCTAGATATGCTAGCTGGTATTACCAGAGGTCTGGAGTGGTGTTAAATGGAAACATAGACTTGAGAATGAGAAGCCAAAGAGCTTTTCAACATGGAGCCCTTAACAAGGTTATGTCCCTCCTGCTCAGAACTTTGGGCCACAGAACCTAGGCTTAATATATATATATATATATATATATATATATATATATATATATATATATATATATATATATAGCTTTAATATATATATAATTTTTGGTTTACACCTAGAAGTGTCATAGTTTTTCTGTTGGCTCTTAGGAATGGAATGCTGGTGATAGACCCTGTGTCTGTCTCATATAATGCAAGAGCCCTCTCTGCTCTATTATTGCTTTGACCCCCCCCAACATAATCTTATAAAGAACCATATTTATCATTTTGGGACACGAATAGAACCAAACTTCATATTTTGGGGTCTTCATTTTTGTGATATCTTTAAACCTGCATATTAAAATGCCATCTTAAATCATGATAATCAATTCACCTCCCATAACACAACATTGTGGGATACCATGCCAAACTGATTTTAAGTTGGTTAGTGGCCCCTGACTGAAATATGAATATATTCTAGAATATTTTTAACATTTGGATAGAAGCAGTGATGTTCAGGAATTATTCCTGGTTGTTCTCTCTAGAATAACTCCTGAAGGTATTTGGGGACTACATTGATTCCACATGTTGAAACAATTCAACAATGTGCAAAGTTAGTAGTGACTACCTGTTGTACTATCACTCTAGCCCACCTTAAGCATAAAAATAAAAATATAATAAACTATGTAAAGCAACATAAAAAGTAGAAATTTTTGACTTCGCATTGCTGCTTGCAAAGCACTAGAGTAGTGCTTGAAATATTAGTAAGGCTACTGTTTCTAAGGCTGAAGGGTAGTACAGCATGTAGGGAACATTGTCTTGTATGCACATGTCCAGGTTCAATCTCTGCTCCTTGTATTGTCCCTCAAACTCACCAGACACCAGAGTAAGCCCTAACAACAAACAGTTGTGGCAAAAAGGAATCATACAATAAAATAAAACACAACTTTTTCTGTCAAAACACAAAACAGAGCAATAACAGGTATGAAAGATGTTTGGGAAGTAGGATTGTGATAAGATTATTAAATTTTCTTGAAAGAAAATAAGTGCAGGATAGTTCCCAGTTTTTGTTAACTTGAATTCCTTTTGGGAACTTGTCATTATTAGTTAAAAGAAAATACAATGTAAAGATCCATTGTTTATTCAGATGTTTAATGAGTCCATAATATTCATTTTAAATATGATCCCAAACTACTGGAAAGGTAGTTTTATAAATATAATATGCCCTTGTTCTACCATGGTTAGATTTTAACTCCCTTTTCAAAGAATATAAATCACCCTTTCTTAATTGATTATAATTTTCCTTATAGAGAGGAAAAGAGGATATAAAGGTTTCTATAGAGATGTTCTTTCTTATTTTTATCAACTTAACATTATGACAAAGTTTTGTTTAATTCCCTTTTCTGTTTTTCTCCACACTGTAAAAATTTAAGTTGAAAATAATACCAAGTATTTTCTTAATTAACTAATAATATTAGTAAATATTCATATGAATATATCTGTTTTCTATTTTTTAAGATCTATTAGTAATTTTCAAATAAAAAGTACATGGGACTAAAATGTATAAATTTTATGAAAAGAAAATTGGCGATGCATGTAAATAATTAGATTAAAAAGTGAAGGATAATGGATAAGGAAAACATCTTTTTTAATCATTAGTACTGAGGTCCAAGATATAAAATAAATGACCATAGAGACATCTGGTTACTGGACTTTTAAATATTTCTTAGTTAGTTTGATTGAGTTTTGATACTATAAAAAAACTATTATTTTAAAGTCAGAAAAAATGTAATCATACATATATACAATGTCATTATTTCTCCCAAATGACTCCTGGAAAAGTTACAATGAGAAGAGATGATATTAACTATGCTAACATTTCCTATGTACCCTAATTAGAAATCCTCATTTTGCTTTAGGGTTATGCTGTTTCTGGATGTTTCTAAAATATTATAGGATCATATACTATTCTCTTTGAACTCAGGTACTTATGATATGCTCTTTTTATATAACTCGGACCTGAGTTGACATAGCATTTTCCAACATGCATGTGTTTCTTTTAAAATAACTTAATTCAGCTCTTATAACAAAAAGAAACATTTTCCTTCTGTGGTCATTCAGGATGAAATTGTGACACCAATGGTCTCAGTAACACTGCTTCGGGAAAATATTTCAGGTTCTGACACATTCAACAGAGGAAAAAAAGATGAAAAAAATGACCTTTTTCTGAAAATGTGATAAAAGCAACATCATACATGAAGAAAACTAACAGTGAATAGAGGTAGGTACACCCATGAGACCAGCAGGTCAACACATATTCAGGTACAGATCACAGAATGAGTTTTCCCAGAAGAGGAAGAGGGTTCTAAAGAGAAATCTTCATAGAAAGAAAGTGCTTATGTAAAAGAACTTGACTTCAATGTCAGTCAATATAGTGATTCTACATGGATAAAACATGTCTAGTCAGTGCCCAGAGAGACCATGTTCTTACTGGACCTTTATACCAACATACTAAAAGGGCAAATTCAAAAAAAAAAAAAAAAGACACTGATTCTTAGATGCACAATTTGAATCTTTGATTCATATGACCTTGGAAAAGTTCTTGCTGGAAAGGAAAGTGAGTAATCATAAATAGTTTTTTAAAGTCAGCAAATAATCCCATTTGTTAAACAGAGACCAGGAAAGTCCATTATAATGTATAGCTATGTAAAGTACATGCTAGTAGTAGTAACTTATAGAAATATCAAAATAAATTTTCATGTAAAACAAAAGAATTCTTATAGAAAAAGAACAGCTTTCAGGTACTAATATGAGATTATAATGTAGGATTAAGTAATTCTAAAATAAAAAATAGGGAAGCTTAAAAACTAAAATATTTGAAGTTCTTTATTAAAATAGCACTGACATATAAATATGATTTTTATTTATTATGTATGCAGACATAATCTTTAAGCTGAAAATCTTTTTTTTTTTTTTTTTTTTTTTGGTTTTTGGGCCACACCCGTTTGACGCTCAGGGGTTACTCCTGGCTATGTGCTCAGAAATCGCCCCTGGCTTGGGGGGACCATATGGGACGCCGGGGGATCGAACCGCGGTCCTTCCTTGGCTAGCGCTTGCAAGGCAGACACCTTACCTCCAGCGCCACCTACCCGGCCCCTAAGCTGAAAATCTTTAAGAAATAGCTATTAAAATATCACACATGATTTAAAAAATTAAATGCATTGTAATTTTACTATAGCATATTCTAGAGTCCTTTGTATTTTTCATTCAGTTTATTTTCATTCAGTTATAAAGACAATGTTTTGTACATCATTCTTTTATTTCTTTACCCAATGTTTTTATTTTTTAACAAGGCAACATTTATGACATCTTTATTATATAATTGAAAGAGTTTCATAAAATTAAATGTATTTCTATTCTCAATTTGTTCCTATTCTATAGAGGTGTACATTTGAAATTCTAGTTAAAAAGAGATAAAAACACATGAGAAGAAATTTTAATTTAGAATTACTGGATTTTCTTTGAAAGGTCACTGATTACACAGCTGATAATTATATATAAAGGTCATTTATAGAGAGGATTTTTGATTACAAGTTATCGAAGAATATGGATTTTCAGAATTCACAAAAGAATAATGGCTGATAGTGGACTTTTATTTTTGCTAAAAGTTTTAAGATAATTAGCAATTAAAAAGATGTCAAAGATTGGATAGAAGACCGAATGCAACAGCATGAAATTTAATAGATATAAATTTTGTAACAGACTTGTATCCAAAAAATCCATCTGTATAGTAAATTATGTGAAAGACCAGTATATACACATATAAATATATTTGGAGTCTTTTTGACTATAAAGTAAATGTGAGCCAGTAATGAGATCTGATTGCCAAAATGATACAATCTTAGACTTCATTATTAGTGATAAGTGGTGGGGAGTGTTGGTTCCACTCCACATAACACAATCTGTTGTCAGAGTACAAACAAAACACAGTTTTGTTATATAACATCTTGAGAGACAAAAACATGACACAACTTAGAGTTGAGTAGCCAGTGTATTGAATGAATTTGTGGGAGTGGCATATGGTAAATGATTAAAGGAGGCAGGTCCATTTAGTATGAAAAATATAAAATGATGACGCAGCAAACAGACCTGTAACATAAATCTCAAAGGCCTTGAACTCTTTATGGAAACTTATTTTTTCATATAAAAAACATGAATAGAATTCATAAAAAAAAATAGACTTTCTTCTTACTCTGATTTATATTTTACACATCAACATTTTACTATTTCAGAAAATATTACATCATTCAATGTATGATTTCTAAGGCTCTTAGGTCATTCTTTAGAGCAGTGTTTTTCAGTCAGGACTGTATGGCTTCCTATAGGTGTCCAGGATATTGAAAGCTCCTACAATTGAAAGTCATAAAAGTAGAAACCATGATAAACATTATGGAGTCAACCTGCAGCATAGAGGGTCAACAGGACCACAGCAGAAGTGAAATGCTATCTTGTAGCATTCTAAAGCTTCAATATAATTCATGAATAGCAAAGAGTTTTTAATGTTGGAACATTTCCAAATGTAAAGGCTTTATCTTCCAAATTTAAATATTTAAATTTTAGTTCAAACAAAGAACTTCAAAGTTTTCTCTAAATTATAATGTACTATTTTTGTTTCTGCATAATAATGTTATTCTATTAATACACATTCTTATATAAACTAAAACCATTATGTAGAAAGCTTCAGGTAAAAGTAAAAATTAAGGTGTAATACCTTCTATATTTGATTCCTAATTAATTAAAATTATAGAATTATTGTTTATTTTTTTATCAGTCTTATTAGAGCCTTCAAGCATTTTGAAGCCTTCTTGGTATTTAGTCAATATATTTGTGAATTCTTTTGAAGATTATTGGTAGGTGATACCGTGAGATATTTATCATTTCACTACAGAAAATATAGTGTTTTTATCATACCATATCACAACATGATATATATCTGCATTTCAATAGAAAATATCACTCTTGTTAAATGGCTTAAAAATCATAGTTCTCAATAGTAATTGCAGTTTTTATTCTTAAAAATTATAACTTATGAAAAATATAATAATTTAAAAATTTTTAATACTATTTGCTTCATAGACAAGAGATATGACACACTGGTTTTGGAATTGTCAGCCATTGTATGTTATTGTATAGGTAATCTTATGTATAATTGATACTCCTTTTTTGGGGGGGCACACCTGGTGGTGCTCAGGGGTTACTCCTGGATATCTGCTCAGAAATAGTTCCTGGCAGGCACAGGGGACCATATGGGATGTCGGGATTCAAACCAACCACCATAAGTCCTGGATAGGCTGCTTGCAAGGCAAACACCGCTGAGCTATCTCTCTGGCCCCATAATTGATACTCTAAATCTTCATATATTTGACTATTAATTTTAAACTTAAAGAAAAGTATGTCACACTTTTTATTTTTAATTTAATTACTTATCACCACTTAAATTATTGACTTTATTGGATTTTAATTATTTTCTTTTTTAAATTTTTTATTTATTTTTTTATTGTAAGAATTTATTTAAGAGACAAAATTGATTAACATAATGAGGTAAACTAACATAACATAATGAAGTAACATAACATATAATATAATTAATACAATATAATAATACATGTAAGTCAAAGAAAGTTTCTGATTAAAACACAAATTATTTTTTCATAATGGCTTACATATCTTTCACAGTAGTATTTTAGGAACATATTAACATTGAATTAGGGGAATACCCATCACCAAATATGTCCTCCCCCCATCCCAGTTCCCTTTCTACAACCCATATACCCCACCATCACCCCCCAGGCTGTTAGAGTAGGTGGACCCCTCTTTGTCTAGCTTACTATTAGTGATCATATATCTGTTTGGTCCTGGAACCCTCCCTTGTTTCCCCCTCTATTTAAGAGGCAGAGCTAGATAAATCGAGGTATGTGGTTTTGTTTGAAGGAAAGAAAAGCAATAAATTGGGGTACAAAATAAGAGAAAAAAAAAGAAGTCAAATACACTGAAAATGAGTGGAGTCCCTCCAGAAGTTTCCAACCTCAGTTTGAGAGAAGATGTGAAAAAGGTAATTGAAACACCACTACAATACAGAAAGAAATATCAAATTAAATAACCAGTGAGCACTACAGCAATAAAGACAAGCACCACACAATAGTCTCTGTTCTGGAATCAAATCATGTTCGAGTGCAAAAAGAAAGAGAAAGATAAGATAAAATAAAATAGGGCCTGAGAGATAGCATGAAGGTAAGGCATTTGCCTTGCATGCAGGAGGTCATCGGTTCAAATCCCGGTGTCCCATATGGTCCCCCATGCCTGCCAGGAGCAATTTCTAACCTGGAGCCAGGAATAACCCCTGAGCACTTCCAGGTGTGACCCAAAAACCACAAATAAATAAATAAAATAAAATAATATTGGAGACATCAACTTCAATCTCTACACCAAAATAAAGATGTCAAAAAAATCGATCAATCGATAAATATGTGGAAAAATTTTTGTGCTTTGTTTTTTCTTTACTTCACCCCCCCCCCCCCGCATAGGCACAGTAACTATTGGGGATATTATAGAGGGAATTCCCTTGGCCTAGGAGATATAGGGTTTCTCCACCCCTGAAGTATACTGTCATGGGATTAACTATAGACTCCTTGCATGATCATTTACTCTCCCCTTGTAGCTTTCGTGGCGTATGGAAGACTTCTGCTTTGTCTTGGATGGTAAAATCAGACCTCTGTATCTCGAGATCTTGGTGGCTATGCAGCTCAAGGAATGGAGCTTATGAATTCTTTCTTTGTGGTTCTAGCAGTTATGCTTCTTCAGTGTCGTCTTAATCTATCTTCTGTAGTTGGTGGTCTTGGTCATTATGTTGCTCCTAGGATGGAGCCTGGGATAAAGTCTTTCATTATGTTTCTGAAAGACCCATTCAGTTGTGGTTGTCTCAGTCAGACCTCTGGAATTGGAGATCTTGTTTGTTGAACAGATCATAGACCAAAAGTTAGGCTAGAGCTTTTTGTTGCTGTTGTTGTTTTTGTTGGTCCCTGGATGCGTACTTTCCAGTCTTGGTTGCAACAACCAGTCGTCTGTATATAGTGATCTTGGCTTTTGCACAGATCAAAGGGTGACATGTTTTCTGATTTTGTCTTATAGATAGTTGATGAGGAAGGACAACTTGCTCTTAGATCAAGTTGTTCCCATTTCCTCATTTTCAGGTTATCAATTTAGAACTGGCGTATGTTGGTGACAGAGCAGCATTGTAAATGTCCTGGAGGGGATTTGGTTCCTGGAGCTGTTGTGGAGAACTCTGTCGTATCTCTGTCTGGTATCCAGGAGTAAAGGCTGGATGGTCAGTGTCTAGTTCCCTGGAGCCTAGGTTGTTTCCTTATGACATACATTCAGGGTGGGAGATGTCTCTGTGTTGTAAACTAGTATGAGTTCTTATCCCTAGTAGATAAGAGTTTGTTTTTATATGTACAATTTCCCCTTTGTTTAATATGTCTTTGCAGGAGGAAGTGCTGCTATGTTATATTGCTGGTGGATTTGGGGGATGGAGAGAAAAGAAAACAAACTCCTGACAAAAACTAAGAATATATATGCTCACACATATCTAAAGGAAAAAAAATGTTTCTTTAAAAAAAGATTAAATAAAAGACGTAATTAAAGGGATAAAGTGGGGTGGGGAGAGATAGCATGGAGACCAGGCATCTGTCCTTCCTGTAGAAGGACTATGGCTCAAAACCTGGCATCCCATATGGTCCCTCATGCCCACCAGAGACATTCTCCAAGCATAGAGCCAAGAACACCCTCCGAATGCAGCCAGGAGTGATGCAAAAGAAACAAAAACAAATCAAATCAAATAACAAAAACTAAAACAAAACAAAACAAACAAAAAACTAACAAGAATAACAAAGAAAAGAAAAAAGAAAAAACACACAAAGTAAAAGGAAGAAAGTGATACAGGAGATCACTTTACATTTGGGGAGAAACAGGATAAGAGGTAGTGTTATTATATAGGTCTATACTTATGATGAAAGTATAGGTTTCCCCATTGCCTTTTGTGATTTCCTTGTGAGGTGTGAGGTCCAGGCAGGGAGGTCTTGGGTAGAGTTCTTGCAGTGTGGGTTCTTTGGAGCTAGTTCCAGTATCAAGCCACAGTCCCTGATAGTGAGAGGTGATTAGGAGGGCCACACTACATGAGTCAGTCGGGGGTTTGATTGTATTTTCTTGCCGGGAATGAGATGAGAGTTTGAGTAGGTGTCTCTTTACTTGGGTAGTGGGTACTGGCTCATTGGGGTAGTAGGTCTGCTTGATGCCTAATGGTTTAAGAAATGAGGGTGAAGAGTTATTGTGTGGTGGGGATATTGGGGGTGGGATTGAAGGGTGAAGGAATAGTCGGATTTCTGGAGGAGGGAGAGGGGATAGTATATAGGAGGGGTTATATAGGTTTAGGTATGGGTTGTTTGTGGTTTGTTTTGAAGTGTTTCTGTTGGACTCAGTAAGTTCCCATCTTAACCTTTACCTGGAATCCTGTATAAGATCCCTAGTAAATTATTATGGGCATTTGTAGTAAAACGATAATTACATATCTGTTCTCTCTATGTTGCTGTTTCTGTTGTTGCTCATTTCTTTATGATATAATGTGTAGTCGGGCTTTGTGTTGTTTCTCTCCCCTTTGTTTTGGGCTCTACTCCCCAGTATATGGTGATTATTACTGTGTTTGAGGTTTCTATCCTGTTACACCCTGTTACTTAATCGCAGGGAATTGGTTGTATATCTGGTGAATATTCTAGGTACTTCAGAATAGTGCTATTATTCTGTGTTTATCTTTTGTCTTCTGGCTTGCTTCGTTTAACATAATATGTTCTATGTCCATCCACATTGCTGCGAAGTCTGTGATTGTATCATTTCTGACTGCCACGTAGTATTCCATTGTGTATAGATACCATATCTTAATGATCCACTCATCTGTTGTTGGACATCGAAGTTGGTTCCAAGACTTGGCTATTGTACTGAGTGCTGCGGTAAATAGTGGGGTGCACACATACTTTGGGATGAATGTCCTTCTTACTTGGGGATAGATACCTAGCAGAGCAATTGCTGGGTCAAATGGGAGCTCAATTCTGAGTTCCTTGAGCACTCTCCAGACTGTTTTCCATAGGTGTTGGACTAGAAGTCATTCCCACTACCAGTGGATGAGAGTGCCTTTCATACCACATCCCCGCCAACAGAGATTGTTCCCATTATTTTTGATGTGAGCCTTCCTCACTGGTGTAAGGTGGTACCTTATTGTTGTCTTGATTTGGATTTCCCTAATGATGAGTGAAGGTGAACATGTTTTAATGTGTTCGTTGGCCATCTTTCGTTCTTCCTTGGAGAAGTGTTTATTCATTTCATCTCTCCATTTTTTTTATGGCTTTATTTGGTTTTGAGGGACCCAGCTTTCTGAGTGCTTTGTATATTCTGGTTATCAGCCCTTTATCTGATGTGTTGAATGAGAAAATTTTTTTCCAATCTGTTATCTGTCTTCTTGTCTTCAGTTGCATTTCCTTCACCATGCAGAGCACTTCTTAGTTTGATGTAATCCCATTTGTTTATGTTTGATGCTAAAATCCTTGCCATTGATGTTCCATTCTCAAAGATTTTTTAATATACAGGTCTTCGAGTTTTCTGCCTATTTTTTCCTCAACAAACTTTATAAATTTTGATCTAATTTCAAGATCTTTAATCCATTTTGAGTTGACTTTTGTATAAGGAGTGAGGTATGGGTCAATTTTCAGTTTCTTACAGATGGTTTTCTAGTTGTACCAACACCATTTGTTGAAGAGACTTTCTTTGTTCCATTTCAAGTTCTTGGCTCTATTGTCAAATATTGGTTGACTGTATATCTGGGGATTTACATCTGGAAATTCTGTTCTAACCCACTGCTCTGAAGCTCTGTTTTTGTTCCAATACCAAGCTGTTTTGATCACTATTGCTTTATAGTATAGCTTAAGGTTAGGTAAAGAGATGCCACCCAACTTCTTGTTTTCAGTATCTGTTTGACTATCCTGGGTCTTTTGTGATTCCAGATGAATTTTTTGATGGATGTTTCTAAGTCTTGAAAGAATGATGCCTGGATTTGGGATGGGGATTGCATTAAATCTATATAGAAGTTTGGGTAGGATAGTCATTTTGATTATGTTGTTTCTACCTACCCATGAGCATGGGATGTTCTTCTATTTCCTTAGATCCTCTTCAATTTCTTTCTGAAGTGTTTTGAAAGTTCCCTGGTATAGGTCATTTACTTCTCTTGTAAGGTTGATTCCTAGGTACTTGATATTTTTTGAAGCTATTTTAAATAAAATTGTATATTTAATCTCTCTCTCCTCAGTTTCATTATTTGTATAGAGAAATGCTACTGTCTTTTTTGTATTGACTTTGTAGCCAGCTACTTTGCTGTAATGGTTAATTGTTTCTAGGAGTTTTACTATGGGCTCTTTTAGGGTTTTTGATTTATATCATCATATCATCTGCAAAAAGAGGTATTTTGAGTTCCTCTTTCCCAATTTGGTTTCCTTTGATTCCCTTTTCTTGTTGGATTCTATTGCAAGGACTTCTAAGATTATATTGAATAAGAGTGGAGAGAGTGCACAGCCTTGCCTAGTTCCTGACCTTAGTGAAAATGCGTCTAGCTTTTTGCCATTAAGGATAATGTTGGCTATGGGTTTTTTAATAGATTGCTGTAACTATCTTGAGGAAGGTTCCTTCTAACCCTATTTTGCTGAGTGTCTTCAACATGAAAGCGTGTTGGATTTTACAAATGCCTTCTCTGCATCAATTGATATGATCTTGTGATTTTTGTCTTTCTTGTTGTTGATGTGACGTATGATATCGATTGATTTGCATATGTTGAATCAACCTTGCATTCCTGGGATAAAACCCACTTGGTCATGGTGTATGATCTTTTTGATAAGGTGCTGGATTCGGTTTGCTAAGATTTTGTTGTGTATCTTTGTATCTATGTTCATTAGTGAGATTGGTCTGTAGTTTTCTTTCTTGGTGGTCTCTTTGCTATCCTTGGGAATGAGTGTGATATTAGCCTCATAAAAGGAGTTGGGGAGAATTCCTGTTTTTTGGATGGTTTGCAAGAGCCTGTGGAAGAGTGGTAGTAAATCTTCCCAGAATGTTTGATAGAATTCACCTGTAAATTCATCTGGGCCTGAACTTTTGTTCTTAGGGAGTTTCTTAATTACATCTTCAATTTCCTCTGAAGTGATTGGTCTGTTTAGGCTTTCTAGGTCTTCCTTTTCAAGTCTCGGAAGATGGTGTTTTTCCAGGAATTTGTTGATTTCTAATGGGTTCTGTAACCTAACTGAGTATAGTTTTTCATAATATGATCTCATGATATGTTGTATCTTGGGGTTCTGCTGTAATCTCTCCCTTTCATTTGTGATCCTACTGATTTGGATATTTTCCCTCTTTTTTGATGAGTTTTGTGTGTGATTTGTCATTCTTGTTTATTTTTTCAAAAAACCAGCTCTTGGTCTCATTGATTTTTTTGTATTGTTTTCTTAGTTTCTATGTTGTTTATTTCTGCTCTGGTTTTTACTATTTCTTGCCTTCTGGTTGTGGTTGGATTCCTTTGCTCCTGTTGTTCCAATTCCTTGAGATGATCCTTTAAATGGTTGATTTTGTCATTTTCCTCTTTCTTGATATAGGCCTGTATTGCTATGAACTTACCCCTCATTACTGCTTTTGCTGTGTCCCACAAATTTCAACAAGTTGTCTCTTCACTATCGTTTGTCTCAAGGAATCTTTTTATTTCTTTCTTGAGTTGCTCTTTGATCCAGCTGTTGTTGATCACCATGTTGTTTAATCTCCAGGTATTAGTTTTTCTCCATTGCTTCTTCTTGAAGTTAATTTTGACCTCTGTTGTATAGTGATCTGATAGGGTGCGTCTAATGATCCTTACATTTGTAGTCTTATATAAGTTATATTTGTATTCTAAGACATGGTCTATTCTGGAGAAGGTTTCATGTGGGCTTGAGAAGAATGTTTATTCTGTTTTCTGGGGGTGGAGGGCACTATATAAGTCTGTTAGCCCTAGATCTTCTAATTTTTCATTTAGGGCTCTTATTTATTTGCTATTTTCTGTCTGCTAGATCTGTCCAGTTGTGATAGTGGGGTACTGAAATCTCCTACTATTTTCACATTTCCTTTCATGTGTTTCTCCAGGTTAGTGAGCAACTGACTCACATATTTTGCTAACTCTACATTAGGTGCATACATATTGATCAGGGTTAGTACCTCTTGATCTATTGTTCCCCTGATTAGTATGTAGTGACCCTCTTTGTTTCTGATCACTTTCTTGAAGTTGAATGGAATTTGGTCTAATATAAGAATGGCTGTCCCTGCTTTTTTTGGTTTTCCATTGGCTTGAAAGATTGATTTTCATTCTTTTATTCTAAGCCTATGCCTGTCCTGTACTTGTAGGTGTGTTTCTTGCAGGCAGCAGAATTCCAGTTTATGTATTTTAATTCAGTTCTCTACTATGTGTCTTTTAATGGGAGAGTTTAGTCCGTTAACAATTAGGGAGATTATTGACAGAGAGGGCTGTTGTGCAGTTGTGTTGTGTAGGATGGTTGTTGCTACAATCGGGGATTTAAATTATGTATTTTGTCTCTGAGTAGATCATATAGGATCGTTTTTTTTGTTTTGTTTTTTGTTTTTTTTTTTTTTTGCACAAATACTGCAAATTCGTTTTTGTTTGAGAATGTTTTTAGGCTACCATTTCATATGAATGACAGGTTTGCTGGGTATTGTACCGTAGGCTGGAAATTTCTTTCATTCTGTCATTTAAGTATTTCATTCACTGTCTTCTTGCTTGAATTGTTTCAAATGGGAGATTTGGTCTGATTCTTAGGTTCCTTCCTTTGTACTTGAGGTTCTTTCTTCCCTTATTACTTTAAGGAGTTCATCTTTCTCCTTTTATTTATTTATTTATTTATTTATTTATTTGCCATTTGGATTATTAGATGTCTTGGTGTGGTTTATTAGGGTCTGTTTTATTAGGGACTCTTTTTACTTCCTGGATTTGCAGGGAGTCCTCTTTCCAAAGGGTGGGGAAGAATTTCTGCTATTATTTCCCTACCTACTTGTTCTTCCCCTTTCCCTGTTTCCTCCCCTTCTGGTATACCTACAATTCTTAGATTATTTCTTTGGTCTTTTTTCATTAAGTACTGTAGTTTTCCTTCCAGTGCTTTGCCTCTTAATTCCTTGTTGGTTTCCTGGTCATTTTTGGTTGCAGTTTTCCTTCAAGTACTACTATGTACTTCTCCATCTCTGATTCTGCTCATGTGGCTTTTTATGGTGTCTGTTAATTCTTTTAATTGCTTTTGTATGGAATCTCTCATATTCTGTATCAGATCTTCTTTAATTTGGCTAATGTTTTTCTCCATGAATTTCTTGTACTCAGTGGCTAGCGATTCTCTCATTTCCTGTACCATGCTTGCTTTTCCTTTCTCGTGGTTGCTTTTAAATCTTCATCTCTTAGATCTGTGCATTTTGGTGGACTTGGGAACTTAGTAGGAATTCTCTCTGTATCTCCAGCTGTTAGGGTCCTCCTCAGTTTACCCATTTTTTTTTTTTTTTTGGTTTTTGGGCCACACCCTGTGATGCTCAGGGGTTACTCCTGGCTATGCGCTCAGAAGTTGCTCCTGGCTTCTTGGGGGACCATATGGGACGCCGGGGGATCGAACCGCGGTCCCTCCTAGGCTAGCGCAGGCAAGGCAGGCACCTTACCTCCAGCGCCACCGCCCGGCCCTTTACCCATGTTTTTATGCATTTATTGGTGTGGCTTGGAGAGCAGTGCCTTTTGATTTAGGCCTGCTTTTGCTTCCTGAGATGTGGGACTGGTTCCTTTCTCTGGATTGCAGCTCTGCGTGGGACTGTTGGGTGGGCTGGCTGAAGTTTGGCCTCTAGCATGCCCTCTAGTGGGAGCCTTGCTAGTGTTCCCCCCTCTTGCTGCTAGCCTGTGCAGTACCGCACCTGGCCACAGTGGTGGGGGCGCTGTTGAGCCTGGCTCATTTGCCCTCCTCCCCTACCTAAAAGTCAGTGGAGCTTGGCCTCCTCCAGGCCTCTGTCAGAAAACCCTCTCGTTTTTTGGTTCCTATCCTGTCCCAGGGGCGCCAGAGACCTCGGAGTCGGGTGCAGGGCGGAGGCAGTGGAAAGTGCCCTGGTGAATGCTGCCCCAGAAAACCTCGCAGATGCGGCTGCGGGAGGGGTGGATGCATTGGAAGGGCTCCTACCTTGTGCCATCCCAGGAAAGCTCACAGACGCCCCCTTGTGCTGCCTCCAGGAAACCTCACAGACTCCACGGGGGCAGGGGCAGAGGCAAAGGAAGGTCTTCTACATTGTGCCACTCCGAGACACCTCACAGACACTACGGGGGGAGGGGCAAAGGCAAAGGAAGTTCTCTTACCTTGTGCAACCCTGGGACACCTCACAGAGGTGACAGGGGAGGGGCAGAGGCAAAGGAAAGTCCCCTGGCCAGTGCTGCCTGGGAAACCTCACAACCTACCTTGTGCCAACCCGGGGAAAGCTCACAGACCGAATTTTAATTATTTTCTAACCTGACACCAAAATGCAGATTCTGTAAAAGTATTTGAAGAAAAAATATTTTCTTTGGATTCTTGCTACTTATTGGCATACAAAATCAAACATGTGAATCCAAAACTCTCTTGAATTTGAATGATTAATAAATAAAATATAAATTGACATTTAACTGATACATATTTATTTATTAATCATTAATGTGTTATTTATTCATAAGAACCAAGTATGTGCATACATTTAAATGTACTATAATAGAGACTATTACCATACACAGTTGAAAGATTTTTTACAGTTGAAAGCTTTATATTATCAAAGAAATATTCAAAATAGTAATAAGATATAGTACATCTCATACCAGAAAATGGTACATATTAAAAAATAAAACTGGAGAAATTGTACTGCTAGAGAAGTAATTATAAGGAATTCTCATTACTATTGATACAAATGTCAGATTCAGAGTCTTGGAAATATGCATATAGATTTTCTATTAAAGTAACAATAGAGGGGCCAGAGTGGTGGTACAGTGGTAGGGTGTTTACCTTGCACGTGGCTGACCAGGTCGGACCACAGCTTGATTCCCGGCATCCCATATGGTCCCCCAAATCAGGAGCGATTTCTGAGCATATAGCCAGAGTAACCTTTGAGCGTCACCAGGTGTGACCCAAATGCCAAAAAAAAAAAAAACAAAAAAACAAAAAACAAATAGAACTTTCCTATAACTCAGAAATACCACTTCTTTGTATTCACACTCAAAACATACTCAAAAATGATTCAAGATACATATTCACACTATTTTTCATTGAAGAACACAGTAAAACAGCGTAGTACAATACAATAGGATATTTATTCATTGCAGCTGTCTAATGATAGACAAGTAGATAATAAAGGTACTTAAAAGTATTATAAAACTTATTGCCTAAAATAATATTTCAAAATTTAAATATATAAAGGGGACCTGAAAGCAATAAAATGAATCACACCATATATTCTCATTTATCTATGTTTTATAGAATTATCTGACAGTAGAATATAAGTTATCCAAAGAAGATCCCTGACTCTACAATGCAGAAATAAATGGCCAACAATGTAAAGAAATGAAGTCAGAAGAAGTAACAAAGTGATTAAGATATATTATATGCCTATTCACATCAAAGATATATGTTAATTATTGAGGCAACATGGATTTAAGCATTGCATAAAACTACAATTATTAAATTTAGAAACATGCATTTAAGTGTACAGACTGGGGGTGAAAAACTCTTAATTATTTAATATTAACATTTAAGACATATGTGTGGCTCATTACTTTCTTAGGCAAGAAAACCTCACAGAGGTTATATCTCTTATTCCAGAACATTGTGATAGAAAATAAGTGAATTTTAATTTGAGTTAGTGTACTCTCAACTAAAGGCTATTATTTATTTAAAATGTGTTAGGTGGATATGTTATATAACTCTATGTATGGCAGTATAATTCATTTTGTTATAAATCTTTCATTTCACGAATCATATAATAGTCTATCAATATTTTCTCAATATTCAAGCATTGAGAAAATGCCTGAATATTGCACTTTCTAAATACAATGACCGATTTATTAGTTTATTATTTCAATTTTTTGAGGTGACACTGGTTTACAAGAATATATATTCTAATAATTTTTAGAAATTTTATGTTATACTCCTTGCCATAGTGCAAATAATCTTGTGTAGTCAGAGATACCTTTTGAGTTACTTCCTTCCCTCTAGCATTTCGTAACCTAATTTATTTTTAAAGAGTCTACAGACTTCATTGGGTGCTGTCAATATTCTTACTTTGTTTCTTTATACAACACATGTGAGTGATATTATCTATTCTTTCTCTTTCAGACTGATTTTGCTTAAAAAATTACTTTCTATTTCCACCTATAAAAGGTAAAAGGGAAGATTTTAATTTCTTCTATTAACTAACATTTCTATACTTGGAAAAATATTTAATATAATAGAATATTTGGATCTGAAGGTTTTCACTCTCAACTATGTAGAAAGAATTCAGTATGATTCTAGTCTATTACTCTAAGATATTGGAGTAATTACATATTATTGAAAATATGTATATGATCCAATTGACTATTAAAAAGGGAAGGGTTTAAAGCATATAGATTAAATTCAAATACCAGCAGGAAATATAGAGACGGCAGACTCACTGGCATACTGCGTGCTTCTTTGTTGAGAGAAAGTGCATCTTCAAAAGTAGTTGCCAAAATTCTGGGGAAGTTGTTAGACGTTCATTAGTCATGGAATCCAAAATGTATGAAATACCTAATTGAATTAGTTTTTTGTTTATATTATAGAGCTTGCATAAGTACAGTTAAAGGTTATCTGCTGTATTATATTGGTCATAACCTCTTGATACAATATAATTTTAATTCCTCATTGCTTCAAACACATCTTTATATATCTGTGATCATAAAAAATAAACTACTGTACTTGATAGCATAACATACTTCACTGATGACCATAATTTTTTTAGAATCTGGAAGCAACCAGGTGCCGCACAACAGATACATAGTATATCTACACAATGGAATACTATGAAACCAT
Source organism: Suncus etruscus (assembly GCF_024139225.1). Lineage (NCBI taxonomy): Eukaryota > Metazoa > Chordata > Mammalia > Eulipotyphla > Soricidae > Suncus > Suncus etruscus. Next base: position 69,575,013 of record NC_064860.1, read on the forward strand.
TATAAAAAATGAAATCATAAATTTTACCTATTCGTGAATGGACATGGATAGTAGTACATTCAGAGAAATGAGTTAGAGGCAATGGAATAAACAGAATAATCTCATTCATAACTGGGATATAAGAAAAAAAGCAGTGTGGGGATGATACCCAGAGAAAATAGACATGAAAATCAGGAGGTGGGTAGTTTGCCACAATGAGCAAAGAGTGCAATTAGGAAGTATAATATGAAAAAGCCATTCATGAAACCTCTTCATTTGCAGTGGTATAAACCACAATATCAGAAATACATACATACATACATACACACACACACACACACACACACAAGAATGGTGAGAGAGAAAGAGAGAGAATGAGTGAATGAGAGAGAAAGAGTAAGAGAGTGAAGTAAAATACCTTCCCCAGAAGCTGGGCTGGAGAGGAAAGATGAGAGGAAGAGTGTATCAGGGAGGGTGAGAGGGTGTTGACATTGATAACAGGAAATGCACACTGGTGCAGGGTATTATACATTATATTAACTGTTAAACATGAATAACTTCAGCTAACAAAATTAATTCCTTAAAATTATTATTCCATCCCACATTGAATTAAAGTATATTAAAGAGGAGGAGAATCTACAATGTAGTTATTCATGAGAAACAATTTTAATAGTTTAGGAAGTAAAATCTTTGCATATATTTATGCCCAAGATTGTGTTGGAATTACTAAAGAGAATACTATCATAAATGTAAGATATGTCTTTTAAGCAAGAATATTTTGCTTAGTAATATAGAATTTCAATATAATACAGAAATATATATAGCCTCATAAAAATAAAGAAAATAATTTTAAATAGTAATAGTATTCTAAAAATCATAGGCATTTTCAATAATCAGAGTTTTCAGAAAGTTCATAAATGTAAGATATGTCTTTTAAGCAAGAATATTTTGCTTAGTAATATAGAATTTCAATATAATACAGAAATATATATAGCCTCATCAAAAATAAAGAAAATAATTTTAAATAGTAATAGTATTCTAAAAATCATAGGCGTTTTCAATACATCAGAGTTTTCAAAAAGTTATAGTGATAACTTCAAAAACAACCTAATGTTATTTTAATATCAAAATTGATTTTAAAAATAGAATTACAATCTTCAGCAGGTCTGTGGTAAGGCCAGAATTTAATATGCTTTAAGTAGACTCTATTTAAGCACTTCTGACCCTTTATATTTAAAAATTCTTCTACTATTGTTTCTTGTCTTATCTGCTATGAAAAATGTTCTGAGTGTATGGGTGAACTGAATGCTGATAATATAATTGAGAAATTTTAATTGCTAATTTAAAAATCATGTATGAACCATAATCTTATAAAATGATTAGACATCTGTATGATATATGTATCTGAATTTAATGTTCTATTCTTATCATAGTCATATTTCAGGGATTGTGACATATAGAAATTCTCCTTCTGTGATTTATGTGGCACAATTTTTGATGATGTACAGTTTGATATTCTGCATGAAATGATTTACACTATGGAATAATTAGCATATGCTTACTAATAAGCAACAATGGATTGAATTTATACTTTTAGTCTAATTCTTATATTATGTGACATGAAATAGAATATAAATGACATTTTTCATTCATGTAATCAGAAAAAAACTAGGATTAGAAATTCAATAATAAAAGTTGCAGAGCAGATTTGTCACATTAATTTTATCTAATGAAGTATATTTTTATAAATGAATTAAGTCTATTATATTGTAATATAATTTCCTTTTCATGACTTACACTGATATATTTTGATTTTATTGCTAAATTCACACATGAGAACCTATCAACAAAGATAGTCTTTAAAAATCATGATTGAATAGTTAATCATTACAAAAATCTATTAAATAAATCCTTTTCTATATTTTTAACAATATACATTTATAAATCTTATTTTCCAGGTATGTCTAAAAAAGCATTACCCTTCTATCATGTACTATTTTGAAATATGCTATTTTTGGCTGTTTTATCATACTCACAATATATAACGTAAGGAAGTGAACCAGATATTGAACCTGAACTCTCTGACAAGGTAAATATAGGACTGTTATATTAAATATGTGGCAATGAGAGTATATCAAAGATTCAGACCATAGAAACCACACATAATAGCAAATATAGTTAAGGTCCTATAATACAAAAGAGATAAAATCTCTCTTGATTTCTTATTTAATAATGCTGAAATACCTACATATTCTTTCTAGGTAGAATTTAGAAAGTTTTCCCCAAATCAATAACTCGTGTCCTATGAATAAAATTTTTCTCTTTAAAGCATAAACAACAATGACAATAAATGAGTATATTCTCAATCATTTGCCTAAATGAATAGAAAGATGATAATGATAAAAAGAAACATGGCTGCAGATTGTCTTTAATAATGATTATTATTGAATTATCATTGTTTCTGAATCTTTGGGAAAATTGTTTTTTATGTGTATGACATTATTATTTCATTCCACCATTAAAATGTGATACCAAAATGATATAGTTGTTTGCTGGTATAATATCATACACCATTTTTATTGTTTTTTTTATTATTTTTAAGTATTTTTTCAATTTTCACATACAGTTACTATGTCATTTCCATGCTATTCTATTTTTTATCTGTTTACTTTTTATTGTATTTTGAGGATTAAATTGAAGAAACTTAATTATGGTTATTGAGTAACCAAATGGATAAATGCAATCAATATTTTACATTCAAATAATTTTATCCTTTTCTGTTAGAACTTATGGTACATACATTGATACATTTTTAAATCTTTGTGTTTGTTATAAACATAAAAGAAGTAGCCATCCACCATACAAGAGCTGTCTTTTAAAAAAAATTGTTTGTATAGTACAATTTAAGTCATTATATCTATAGTTTCTTTAAAGCCACAGAAATGAATAATGAAGAGATAGCTATAATATCTGAATAAAATATTAATGAATTATAAAGAGTAAACAATGACAAGAATTTTTCTTTAGCATATGATCCATGATCAATTGAAATATTAATTTTTTCTAGATAAATAATTTTCAATGAATGATATCTGTCAGGAGCTAAAAAGAAAGATTGGCAAGTTTGGTAACTATTTGGGTACTAAAATTATAAATTACTTCTTGCTTAAATGATTGACATCAGAAGTGTTCTGAAATATTCATTCAATTGTCATATACCAATCTGAGTTGGTTCATGCAATTACATACATTATATTGGGGTTATATTTAATGCAAATCAGAGTGGTATAATGAAGTTTGTGGGAATATAATTCAAATAACCTAGAAGCAAACAAATCCCAGGTAAAGTGAGAAAACACTATAGCAGAAACAATTTCATTTATCTGAACTTTTTTTGCAAATAACAAGATTGTATTGAATACGGAGATCAAAAATATGACACCTTGGGGCCGGGCGGTGGCGCTAAAGGTAAGGTGCCTGCCTTGCCTGCGCTAGCCTTGGACGGACCGCGGTTCGATCCCCCGGTGTCCCATATGGTCCCCCAAGCCAGGAGCAACTTCTGAGCACATAGCCAGGAGTAGCCCCTGAGCATTACCGGGTGTGGCCCAAAAAAAAAAATATGACACCTTATTTTCTAATATTAACAACAAATGTAATAAAATTTTTGATTTTTTTACTGGAAACTGTACATGGTGGTTTATGATGCTGTTTCTTTTTCTTATCCATTATAATAAAAATGTATGAGACTTTTAGGTGGTAAAGCTGACAGCACACTTTATTTTATGTTTAAGTTATTTTAAAAAGGGTATTTATGATCTCTGTTTTATGATTAAAATTTTTAATATTTTCAATTACAATTTATTCTAAGTCACCCATCTTTATGGGATTAAAGACCCTTTGTATAATAAGTGATATTAGAATGTCACAAACAAAAGGTTACACAACAAATAGCAACATTAGCCATATTATTTGCTCCGAGAAATCTATTACTTTTCAGATGAAGTTTTGAGACCAGGTCACCTCCAAATATATTCTTTGACCTATGGTACACTTTTATTCCCACCATTTTCTATTTAATTTTATATTTTCAGTCCCTTTCTTCTCTGATATTGTTAGAATAAAAAAAGCACCCTAAGCTTTAGAGTTTCAAACATGTAACTAAAAGAGCTTTTGCAAATAGTTGACATAGTAAATGAAAAGTTAAAATTTTGATTAAATAAATGTGTGTTGATAAAAGAAGGAAAAATTTAAATCGCTGAGAATATTTAGAACATAAATGTGTACAAGAGTGGGAATTATATGTGATATATTTGAGAATATATATTCTATTACCTCACAGATGCAGAAACATGTTTTACCACAGAATAAAATATATAAATTTGGAATCACAATTAAAGAACAAAGTATTAGCCCAAAATGAATGAACTAAAGAAGTT